>NW_028244563.1:0-72149 GCF_964263255.1 Lissotriton vulgaris
GACCGTGAACAAAGCCGTGGGAGAGCTGAAACGTGTTGGTCTGAGTGCTTAACTTGAATGAAATTTAGCAAATATCCAATCTTTGAGTGCTGCGTCCTTTGTATATAAAATATATATATATATATTCACTGAAAAAACCCGAGGTTTCACGCACCGGGAGCGCTCCAGGGCAAAAAAAAAAAACATGAACAATATACATAAAAAAATAAAAAATAAGATTACATAAATATACAATATAGGATTCATTATAAAAAATATTACATTTCATAGCTATAGAAATTTGCTATTAAAAAACCTTTGAAATTCACTGAAAAAAACCAAAGGTTTCACACCAGTTATAGTTAGGAATTAGCATTTAAAAAACCAATGAAATTCACTGAAAAAACCATAGGTTTCACACCAGTTATAGTTAGGAATTAGCATTTAAAAAACCTATTAAATTCACTGAAAAAACCATAGGTTTCACACCAATTATAGTTAGCTGGAAATTTTACTGACATAAAACCATTGAAATTCCCACGTTATAGTTAGTCGGACTCACTATAACTTGCGCGTGCAATGCACTGCTGATGACATCACATATTACATCACTCATGACATGGTCAGTGACATCACTCATGACATCACTGATGACACCATCCAGTGAATGTGTGTCTTTCTGAAAAATAAATATGTTTTATATATGTATATGTAAAGGTCGATGGAAGAATAAATGTTTTAATAAGTGTTTAAATGGATGTTTTTAAAAATAAATTGATTGGTTAACTGGCTTATTAACCGCATGCGCGCTAGCGGAATTCCGCTAGCGCGCTGGGTTTTTCAAAATCGCACTTTGCGTGACGAGCTGGGCTCGTCATCAGTGTGCGAGCGGGCTACACCATGACGAGCCCAGCTCGTCATGAGTGTCGAAGGGGTTAAGTGTATCTTAGTGAATACATATATTGGCGAGTAATATTTAAATATATAAATATATGTATCAGTGTTTCACTTTGTGTATAAGTCGCTGTATGGGTTGGTGAGTAGCTACATGTGTGTGTATATGGGTTATTATATGTTTTTTTAGTATCAGTATGAATGACTGTATAGTTTGGTGGGGGTGTTACTTAGCACATAGATGTATCAATGACTGACTTACTGTTTGTATGTTTTTTGAAAACAGCATATGTGCAGGACTGTATGAGTGGATGAGTGTGTATATGTGTGTGTTAGTGATTGAATGCCTGTCTCGCTAGTGTGTTTATCAGTTACAAGATATATTTTAATCTAGTATATGTGAGTATTGATGTATATAAATCAGTATATGTGAGAGTGAGAGATTGTAAGAGTTCCTGTTTAAATAAGTATGTGTTTCTATAAGTGATTGTTTAAGAGAGTACATATGTGAAAGTTTCCTTAGAAGTAAGGTGGTAGTGTGTGTAAATCTGTATATGCAAATAAATGGATGTTTATTACTTTCTTTGCATGTGTGAGTATATGTGTGAGTAACTTTTTGATGATTGTCGGTGTGTAACAGGATGAATAGGGGTATCACTACATATAATGAGTGAGTATATGTATGATTGACTATATAAAACTGTTGGTGAATGTGTGAATGTGTATATAGATGGTGAAATTACTGAATTGGTTGTTGTAACTGGTATGGGTATATCCACTTTTTTGAAAATGTTAGTTTCTATTTTTGAATATGTGTTTCAAAGGTTACTTTACAGTGAAAGGAGGTCTGTCACTGTGTCACAAGGATGGTGTCATCAGTGATGTCATGAGTGATGTCACTGACCATGTCATGAGTGATGTAATATGTGATGTCATCAGCAGTGCATTGCACGCGCAAGTTATAGTGAGTCCGACTAACTATAACGTGGGAATTTCAATGGTTTTATGTCAGTAAAATTTCCAGCTAACTATAACTGGTGTGAAACCTCTGTTTTTTTCAGTGAATTTAATAGGTTTTTTAAATGCTAATTCCTAACTATAACTGGTGTTAAACGTCTGGTTTTTTCAGTGAATTTCATAGGTTTTTTTAATGCTAATTTCTAACTATAACTGGTGTGAAACCTTTGTTTTTTTCTGTGAATTTTTATAGGGCTTCATACCTATGTACTTTTTAGTGAATTTCTAAGCTTATTTTTTCGCAAATGTCTATAGCTGAGAAAGGTATGTTTTTCTATAAATGAACCCTATATTGTATATTAAGATAATATTTTTGTTTTAAAATAGTATTTTACTTTTTTTTATATTTGACTCTGGAGCGCTCCCAGTGCGCGTCCCGTCAGCGCACCAACAAAAAAAAAAAAAAAATGAAGGAGTGAGCATGAGGAATGGGGACAGAGAGAGTGGTGTTAAGACAAAGAGAGCTAGAGGGAGGAACACAGTAGGACTGTGTAATAGATAGTTAGACAGAGAAAAGGTGTAAGAGGAAGTAACTGACAAAAAGAAAATGAATAAGGGAGCAAAAGAAGAGAAGAAAGAGGAAGAAGACTAAAGCAGAGGTTCTATGAAAATGTGAATGGGTGATGAAAGTAAAAGGAAGGAGACTTAAGTATGGGGAATCGTTGGAAAACTAAAATGATATACTGCCCATAACTTTGTATAAATAATGTGGATAGCATTGGATAGTTACATTGAGTACACACCATATTATGATCTGCTGCTTTAACTAGATTTTTAAATGACACTGATTTACAGTCAGGTAAAGTCAAATATATAAATCTTTCAGTGTCTATTCTAGTAGTACTTGATGAACTACAATTGTGGCAGTCATGCTGCCATTGATAAGAAAGGCTGAAAAGATTATTTATATCTACATCTTCATCTTCCAAAACACCAAACATATACATTAAAAATTCCTGACAATCCTGCTTAATGTTCAGTGAAAATTTATCTTGACCAGAACACATATCTAAAATATTTCGAATTTCTGTTACACTTTCTATTTTTGCTCTATCACTGCTACATTTCTCAAACACAGAATTCAATAAACCACACAATCTATGAAAATGTGAATGGGTGATGAAAGTAAAAGGAAGGAGACTTAAGTATGGGGAATGACAGATAGTGACGGAACCAGAGAAAAAAAACAGTAGTGACAGAGGGAAAGAAAATAGCAGTGAGTGTAAGTTAAGAGGAGTGAAAGAGGGTGGATATAAGTGAATAAGGGTAAGACATGGGGAGTGACAGAGCGAAAGAAGAGAGAGAGTAAAGGAAGGAGTGTCACAAAGAAACTAAGTGAACCAGGAAAAAAGGTAAGGGAAGGAGTGTGGATAAGCAGAGGTAATTAAAGAAGTTGAATGTGGTAGGAAGTAAACATGGAGGATAAGAATAAGTGTGGGAAGCAAAGTAAGGAAACAGGGGTGAGGTAGAGTGAGAGAAAAGTAGTGAGTTTAAAGCAAAGGGTGATACGAAAGTACATTTTGTAAACACACTTACCATATAATTAATGAAAACTTGTATCTGTGAAAGACAAAAGAAAAAACACGTTATAATTAGTTAAAAATATATATTAAAATAGAAGAAACAGTTCAAGAGGTTTAAAAATATAAAAAAGTTTACTAAGAAATAAAGCAATAGTGAAGGATACAAAAACAGAAATAAAGTAATGTAGAAAGAGAAAAAAGAAGGAAAAAGAAATAGAAAGAGAACAAATTACTGAAGGTAAGTAAGATACTAAAAGAATGTGAGATACCAAAACTGAATCAGGAAAGATAAGAAAGTAAAAGGAAAATGAGTGAAAAGGAGAGGAGTCTGAATGAGGAACTATTAATAAAAAAGAGGAATAGAAGATGACTGAGAGTGAGTGAAGGGGAGTCACAGAGTGAAGGGATGAAGGGAATGAGGTTAATATAGAACGATGGATGAAACAGGAGTGAGAGAGTAAGTACACAGAAAAACAAAGGGAAGGACTAAGTGAACTACAGTACAATGAGTGCGAAAGAAAAAAAATGGAGAAAAAGAAAGAAAGAGAGGGGAAGAAAACTAAAGCAGTGCTACTGAGAGAATGTGAAAAAGATAAAAAGTGGTGGAAGGAAGAGAGGAAATGCAGACATTTCAAATTGGATTGAGAAGTTGTGAATGAAGTGCAGTAAAGGAACAGCGATGAAACAAAGTTAAAAAAAGCAGTGTAAATGAGTAAAGAGAGGTAAATAAGGATGAAAAAGGAAAATGAGTGTGAGACAATGTGAATACAATATAAATTACACAATGCAAACTATACAATAACTTCTACAATATGTTACATTATTTATTTTTGCTGTTCTCAGAATATATTGAATTTCACTTAAATTAGTGAGTTCAAAGTCTTCATCATATAACAGCGGGAAAACAAAACACAATCGAAAAGATTGTGTTTAAAAAAAAACATACATCTCATATATGTACACTAATCTTTGATTCACTTACTTTTCCGTGAGGCCAAATAGAAGATAGTGAAGGTCCTTTTGGTGGAAAAAAGTCTGCTGTGCTCTATAACTTCCATTTCATCGTCTTCCTATGAAAAAAGATCTAAGAACATCATACCTTACACTTTCCTCACGGCCAATTTGTGTCAGATATATCAGTATTTTTTACTTTGAGATCCACTTAAAGTACCTATATGAGATAAATAATTTAAAACATTAGATTAACTAACTAACTAACTAACTTTCATTATCTATACCCGTCTTCAAAGGCCAATTCCCTTTACTAAAACTTTGGTTTTAAAAACACTAGATAGGAATTTGTAGAGTCATAAGGCAAACGTTGTTTATAAGTTAAATGAGAATCATTGCAGTAACTCCGTCCTTTTTCACATTTTAAGTAGCATGTATAATGTCCTGAGGTTGTCGAAGAACCGTCATGATAAATAATAGCTTCAGTTGTAAAGGTTCTTCCTGAAATTGATAACTGAGAAGCCACAAAATTTTTGATAGAAGTTGTCAATTTAGTTCCATCAGGTCTACATCGTTGGAAAACTAAAATGATATACTGCCCATAACTTTGTATAAATAATGTGGATAGCATTGGATAGTTACATTGAGTACACACCATATTATGATCTGCTGCTTTAACTAGATTTTTAAATGACACTGATTTACAGTCAGGTAAAGTCAAATATATAAATCTTTCAGTGTCTATTCTAGTAGTACTTGATGAACTACAATTGTGGCAGTCATGCTGCCATTGATAAGAAAGGCTGAAAAGATTATTTATATCTACATCTTCATCTTACAAAACACCAAACATATACATTAAAAATTCCTGACAATCCTGCTTAATGTTCAGTGAAAATTTATCTTGACCAGAACACATATCTAAAATATTTCGAATTTCTGTTACACTTTCTATTTTTGCTCTATCACTGCTACATTTCTCAAACACAGAATTCAATAAACCACACAATCTTTGATCCCGATTTTCAACAATCTGTTCTTGTAAAATTTTAAGAAAAAAACAACATTAACCACTGCATTAGCATAGCAGTTGACACCAGAACTATTTTCAAACTGAAATCCAACAACATTTTCTTCACAATTCTTTTTCTTCCTGTTTTCAATTACAGTTTTGTCTTTTTTTATTTTTTTTCAGTTCAAAGCTTTATTTCGATAAACACGTGATATCATAAAAGCACTTCAAAAGATAAAAAAAAGACCACAATTCATAGGTCTTTACAGTTTGCTGAATTAGTTACAATAAAAACATCCATATTTCAATAAATAAGTTAAGAAGCATATTAAACAATAGCAGCTTTGTGAAAGTAAAAATTAGGAAAGTTTGATTAAAAACTGAGTCATCTCAAAGATTTTGCTCTGATTACCCAGGCCCAGCTCAAAAATTTAGCAACCCCACAAACTGGAAAGGGGCGACCATTCGGTCCCCCCGAACGTATGGTTGAGTACCACGAGCCCCCCGGGAAGCCATTTTGTGGGCGGGAGGCGAGCCTCGGCTGGTATGCCCGAAGCGGCGTAGCCGGGGTGCGCTTTTTCCCACCCTAGAGTGGGCTGGCCTAGACACTGACGCGGCTGGCCACGCCCTAGGGGCAGGCAGGGGCGGGTTTACGCCCGCCCTGAAGACGGATAAAAGGAGCAACAAGCCAAGAACGCATCCTCTTGTTCCTGTGCTCTGAAGCTGCACCCCCTCGCTGCACATGAGCTCGAGACGGAACGAAGAGCCAATTTTGAGTGTGGTAATCTTTCTTGTTTGTTTTACAGATACTCTGTTGGAGAATGCCTAAGAAGGTCGGAAAGCGAATGACTACCGACCAGATGCTGCGTGTTCTTATGAAGGAGGTGACTGACCTAAAGAAGCGAATGGCGGAGAAAGATGGCGAAGAGGGACCGAAACGTCCGTTGGCTGGAACTGCTCCGGGAGGAAAAGGCAAGAGACCCAGAAGGGGAGCAGCTGGAGGGGACATCCCGGTTCCCTGCACCCCACTCCAAGAGCCAACTCCGGTGCCGGCGGAGGGGAATCCGATTCCCGTGGTGGTCACCCCTGTGTCCGGCGAGGATATGCCGCCCGAGCTGGCAGCACAATTAGCAGCGTGGTTGGGAAAAAATAACGAGGGCGCCACGGCTGATGACGCACGAGTTTTGATGAGGCAACTGCGTGAAACAAGGGAGGCGGCGAAGGCAGCATCGCCAGTTATCGCGCCGGCCGCGGCAGGAGGAAAGCCACCTGGGACAGGCTCAGCCGCAGATACAGCTTCCGGTTCAGGTAAGCGGCCATTGCCGATTGCGAGGGATGAGTCTGCCCCGTCACGAAGGGAAAAGTTGGGTCAACATGTCCCTCTAGCTATTAAGGAGAAGATATGGGCAGATGAGTATGTAAACATCTTCTCGTTGCTTACCGATCATTATGAGATGGAGTATGTTAAGAGCCAAAAGGAGCTCCTGCATCCGGGTGTTTGGCGCGCAAAGATGGCCGCCTTCAAGGTAAATGAAAACATTGGCAATTGGGGCAAAGCATGGGGGATTTTTACATCCATCCTGGGCGAACGTAGGCCAGAATTGCTGTCTGAATTGCCGATCTATCAGTCACGGATCATGGGGTATTCTGTGTCGCACGGGGGCAATCAGTGGTTCTGTTACGATAATATTTTCAGAAAAGCGAAAGAACATGATAAAAACTTAACTTGGGATTGTTACGATTCTGTGTCTTGGTCAAAAATGGCGTATACTGGTATGTTGAATTTGCCATTGGTGGGGAGTAATGGGGGGGAGTCCTCCCGCCAATATTCGGGGACCCCCTTTCGATCAGGCGCGAGTAACGAATACCACTCCAGGCCGAACGGCACCACAGGTAAAAAGGGGAGTTGTTGGAATTTTAACAGGGGAAAATGTACGAGGCCCCAGGGGTCATGCAAATTTAGGCACGAATGTAGTGGGTGTGGGCAAGCGTCCCATCCTGAGTCCATGTGCAGAGCCAAAACGGGTGATAACGGGGGTAGAGGAGGCGCCAAACAGGTCTGAAATAGTCCGAGGGGCGCCTTTACCTACTCCGATTGATACCATGGCAATGATTCCTTGGCTCAGCGAATACCCGGATCACGCTTCCGCTGGGGTGTTGCGAAACGGGTTTTCATATGGTTTCCGCATCCCAGTGGGGGAGTTTCAGGGTTTAGCGAAATGTAAAAACCAAATATCAGTCTTGCAGCACACGACCGTGGTACAAGAGAAGATTGGGAAAGAGGTGGCTCGAGGCCGAGTCGCCGGTCCGTTTCACGTTCCACCGGTCGCTAACTTTGTTTGTTCCCCTTTAGGGGTGGTCCCCAAGAAGGACCCGGGTGAGTTTCGGCTGATACATAATTTGTCGGCCCCACGTGGTCTTTCCGTAAATGATGCGATAGACCCGGCAGTGTGTTCAGTACGGTATGCATCTTTCGATGAGGCCGTAGCCATATTGAATCGCCTAGGGCCCGGTGCGCTGATGGCAAAATCTGATATCGAGTCAGCGTTCCGGTTGCTCCCGGTACATCCAGACGATCAGCGTCTTCTTGGTTTCATGTTTCAGGGACACTATTACATGGATAGATGCATGCCAATGGGGTGCTCTATATCTTGTTCCTATTTTGAGCAGTTCAGTTGTTTACTGCAATGGGTCTTCACAAAGAAGACAGGGTTTCATCAGGTTATGCATTATCTCGATGACTTTTTGTTTCTAGGGGCAGCCGGGGATCCAGAATGTGGTCAGGCCTTGAATGAATTTTGTGCCTTAATGAATCATTTTGGTGTGCCATTGGCACCCGGTAAGACAGTGGGTCCTTCAACTTGCCTGGAATTTCTGGGGATCGAGCTCGACTCGGAGGAGGGTTGTTTTCGTTTACCAAGAGAAAAAGTGCTCAGGTTCAGGGCATCCCTGGAGACGTGTATTAGTCTGTCTAAGGTTAAGTTGCAGCAATTACAACAATTGGTGGGACAGCTGAATTTCGCCCTGAGAGTAATGTCGATGGCCCGCCCCTTTTCCCGCTCGATCGCACAGGCCATGGTCGGCCTGAAGGAGGGTCACCATCGCACGAGGCTTTCGGCCGAGGTTCGCCAGGACATGCGCATTTGGTTAGCATTTCTGGCGGATTTCAATGGTCGAGTTGTCTGGAACAAACCGGCGGTATCCTCTGAGGAGCTGGGCCTGTGGACAGACTCGGCAGGGAGCATTGGTTTTGGCGCCATATTTGGCACACAATGGTCAGCTCAAAAATGGCCGTCATGGTGGCATGAGGGTGGGCTGACGAGTAACATTGCTTTTCTTGAACTGTTCCCCATTCTGGTGGCCCTAAAAACTTGGCCGGAGGGGTTGAGAGATCACTCTGTGGTATTCTGGTCTGATAACATGACCGTGGTTGAGTGTATCAATAGCCAGGCGGCACGATGCAAATGGATCCTGAGGCTGCTCAAAGAAATTGTCTTGTTATGTATGCAATTGAATGTCCTATTTAAAGCAAGACACGTGCCGGGGGTGATGAACCAAGCGGCTGATGCGCTTTCTCGTTTCCGTATGCAGGCCTTCTGGGGTTTTCTGCCCACAGCGGACCCGGTGGCGGCACCCTTTCCCGAAGCTCTCTGGTCTCTCGGTGCCCCGAACTACGAAACCTCGTGGGAGAGAGTTTAGCACCCAGGACAAGGAAGGCATATGAAGGGGCGTTCCGGTCCTATTTGGCCTTTTTGGGGACTACTGGAGAGGAGCTTTGGGGCCAGGAGGAGTGGGTGGTAAATTTTTTACTGTCTTTACATCAGGCAGGCAAATCTGTGGCTACGGCCCAGAGGCATCGGGCAGCCATTTCCTTTGTGGCAAGGGCTTATGGGATCCAGGACCCGACAGCGTCTTTCGTTGTACAAAAAGCGCTACGTGGGTGGCAACGCCTTGAGGGTCGCAGAGTAGATGAAAGGCGCCCGATAGGTCTGGATAGGTTGGCCCTGTTACTATCTGTACTCCCTTCAACGTGTTCATCCCAGTATGAAACAGTGTTATTCCGAGCCGCTTTTGCGCTAGCATTCCATGGGGCTATGCGGGTAAGCGAACTAGTGGAGAGGAACAAGCGGGATGTGACGGGGGGACTGTGCCGAGAGCACGTTCAGGTCAGAGGGGAGACAATGTCCATCTCATTTGTCAGGTCCAAGTCCGACCAGGGTGCGGTGGGGGACTGCATAATCATACAAAGGATTCCCGGGTCCTCCATGTGCCCAGTAAGCTGCGTAGAGGAATATTTAGCGCAAAGGGTGGCATCATGGGGGGGGACCTTGTTGAGACACGCTGACACCACCCCATTGACGAGGTTTCAGTTTCAGCGGGTGCTTGCGATGTCAATTTCCGCTGCGGGCTTGAACCCCGGCGAGTTTGGGACCCATTCCTTTCGGATAGGGGCTGCTACTGAGGCTACAGCCAGGGGTCTGAATGTCGAACAAGTTAAACGTGTGGGGCGTTGGTCCTCGAACTGTTATAAAAGGTATGTGCGGTTGCACATGTTGTGAAGCTGTAATGATGTACTCACGCTTCTTGTTTTTGTTTGGTTTTCAGTTGCGCAAGCCTACGAGGTGGGGCGGACTGTGCAGTCGACCCAACACCGGGTCAGCGGTCAGACATCACCGGCTGTGAAAAAGGAGGTGTGTGTCGTGGGCCACTCATACGTGAGGCGGGCCGCGGACGTATTCAAAGCAGGTGACATGATTCACGTGGCTGGGGAATACGGGTACAGTGTGTCCTTCTACGGAAAGGGCGGGCTCTGTATTGACCAATTTCAATCATTTCTTGAGGGTTTGTTAGGGCGGACGAGGTCACCGCCGGCTATAGTCATAGTGCATCTCGGGGGCAATGATTTGGTGTCCACTGGTAGACGACTACTTCTTGAGGCAATGCTTTCCACTGTAAGTTGGATAGCGAGAAGAGTTCCAGGGTGCACAATCGCATGGTCCCATTTGATCCCGCGAAAAGTGTGGCGGGGGGCTCTTTCAGTTTCTGCTCTGAATCATTCAGTAAGGAAGATTAATAATAAAGTGAGTCGATTGTTCCGTTCAGGTCCACTGCATTCTATTTCGCATGGTTGTATTATAGGGGACAGTATGTATTTGGGTGATGGTGTTCATTTGTCCCGGGTTGGGAACGAGTTACTCATAGGAGACCTGATAGCTTGGCTGGGGACTTTAAGACATGACCTTTAGGTAGGAGTGTGTGGGGGGTCCGGATAGCCGGTCAACTATCCGGCCTGTGGCGGTAAGGTCATGATCGGTGAGCACTAATTGGTAGATCCCTATGAGTGGGCGTCACCCATTACGGATGGAAGCGCTCGAGGGAGGTGGCCATTGGCCCCTCAACGGGTAGGCGGTCCCTTCTAAGGATGGGACGCCGAAAGGAAAGGAAAGGCGGTCAAGGCCCCTTCCTGGGTAGGAGGGGCTACAGCCCCCTCCTGGGGAATTTCCCGGGGCCAGGATATCTGCGACGGCAGATGTGGTAAGTTGTGTGGGGTTTGGGAGGGGGTCTACGCTACCTTCTAGATACCTCACACGAGTCCTCGGACGACCTTTAAGTGGCGTCGAGTTTATTGGGGCCCCCGTCAAGTCAAGGGAAATTGGTAGTTGCACTTGAGGTACACCTCTGTGCGGTCGCCCCTCACAAGTGAGGGGGATATTTCTGGTTTAGGGATCTTGACACCGGTTACGACCTTGCCGTTGGCCCTTAAACGTTAGGATGTACAATTTCAAAATGTCAAGTTAATGTTTTTGTAGGATGTTAGTTCGGCTAGTAGAACCTTTGTATTAGAGAATATGTTAAGGTGAGCCAAACATCGCAATGTGGTAATGAAATTGTACATAATATGAAACTGTTATTTTAATGTTTTAATTTTGTTTCATATTTTAATAAATACGGCCGGGAGGGTCACTCCCTCCCGTCTTCCAAAAGTTCAGAACTGTTTCCGGTTTCCCATCCTTGGGGAGTGTGTTGAGAGGGGGTGGCGGGTATCTCGGCCATATGGAAAGGGGCGACCATTCGGTCCCCCCGAACGTATGGTTGAGTACCACGAGCCCCCCGGGAAGCCATTTTGTGGGCGGGAGGCGAGCCTCGGCTGGTATGCCCGAAGCGGCGTAGCCGGGGCGCGCTTTTTCCCGCCCTAGAGTGGGCTGGCCTAGACACTGACGCGGCCGGCCACGCCCTAGGGGCAGGCAGGGGCGGGTTTACGCCCGCCCTGAAGACGGATAAAAGGAGCAACAAGCCAAGAACGCATCCTCTTGTTCCTGTGCTCTGAAGCTGCACCCCCTCGCTGCACGTGAGCTCGAGACGGAACGAAGAGCCAATTTTGACCCACCCACCGGCCCCCGAGGACAGCCAGTTGTTTTGAATAAAGCTTTGATGTGGTAATTCTATTTTTTGCAGGTTGTGGTGATGGTCGTGTTATTTTGAATATGCAATAAAGAATGGTCATCTACAGTATGTTTTTCAAATAAAGTTATTCTGCACTAATATTTGAACAGTAATCACATATGAAATGGTTATGGTGTTTGTAATTGAGTGATTTTAGCTAAATTGTCGTATTTATTTTTTGGTCGGGCGGTAAGGTCATGATCGGTGAGCACTAATTGGTAGATCCCTATGAGTGGGCGTCACCCATTACGGATGGGAGCGCTCGAGGGAGGTGGCCATTGGCCCCTCAACGGGTAGGCGGTCCCTTCTAAGGATGGGACGCCGAAAGGAAAGGAAAGGCGGTCAAGGCCCCTTCCTGGGTAGGAGGGGCTACAGCCCCCTCCTGGGGAATTTCCCGGGGCCAGGATATCTGCGACGGCAGATGTGGTAAGTTGTGTGGGGTTTGGGAGGGGGTCTACGCTACCTTCTAGATACCTCACACGAGTCCTCGGACGACCTTTAAGTGGCGTCGAGTTTATTGGGGCCCCCGTCAAGTCAAGGGAAATTGGTAGTTGCACTTGAGGTACACCTCTGTGCGGTCGCCCCTCACAAGTGAGGGGGATATTTCTGGTTTAGGGATCTTGACACCGGTTACGACCTTGCCGTTGGCCCTTAAACGTTAGGATGTACAATTTCAAAATGTCAAGTTAATGTTTTTGTAGGATGTTAGTTCGGCTAGGAGAACCTTTGTATTAGAGAATATGTTAAGGTGAGCCAAACATCGCAATGTGGTAATGAAATTGTACATAATATGAAACTGTTATTTTAATGTTTTAATTTTGTTTCATATTTTAATAAATACGGCCGGGAGGGTCACTCCCTCCCGTCTTCCAAAAGTTCAGAACTGTTTCCGGTTTCCCATCCTTGGGGAGTGTGTTGAGAGGGGGTGGCGGGTATCTCGGCCATATAGACATGTGCTGGTGTCGGTCTTTAGAATTCTCAAAGCTACGGAATGATTCCTGGTACCGAGCAGTAAACATGTAGGTTTTAGCCATCTCTGTCTCGGCTTTGCATAAGCTGGGCACACAAAAACATGGGCAATAGTTTCAGTGACGCCATTACAGGTAGGGCAGTCGGATGGAGATTGGTACGGGGGCTTCCACTTACAAGTGTAATTGTGTAAAGGTAAGTTTCCCAACCTGAACTGGATGAACAGCGATCTATCCCTTGGTTTTACAATAAGGTCCAGGTAAGGCTCCAAGCGAGGCTTGATTTTATGTTGTTTAAACTCCTCGGTCAGCCTACCCTGGTTTTGGTCCCTTAGATCTTGCTCGTCCACCCAGTTCCAGTAGACTCGCTTGAGTTCAAGCTTGGATACGGAAGCTCCACGCTCCCAACTAATTGGCAAACCAGTTTCGCTCAAAAGCTTCTTAATGTTACGGCTCCAACTGACTTCATAAGAACCATTAAGGTTAATAACCTCTATCAAGCCATCAAGGTACTTAGAGAGCTCGGGGGTCCGCCATAGCCTGGCCCAATATAAAAGAGGTCGTAGCCTAGCTAAGTCCCGGATAGGGCGGCGACCCAGATCGCTCTATAGTGGTTTGATGGGGGTACCCATCAGAAGGGATGCTAGCTCTCTGAGGAACTTATTCTTAGAAGTGGTAAGTGCACTAATACATTCGAAACCCCACAGCTCGGCACCATAAAGGGCGCTGCCCACAGCCTTTGCAGCATATATCTAGGGCAGGGGCAATGGGCTTAGAGATGGACATGCGATGTTCCCGCCCCAAAACACCAGTCACCCTTTTGTGGTTCAAAAGCATTTTATCAATATGGGGCTGCCACTTCAAATTATGAGAAATTCTGATTCCCAGAAAATCAAATTCTTTTATGCGCTCCAATGGTTCTCTATCAAGAAAGAGGGTGGACCTGGAGGACTTACTCGGGTTGAAATAGAGAAGCTTAGTTTTGGTGGTGTTAATGACTAGGCCCCTAAGTTCGCAAAACAAACTAAAGCGATTCAGCAATTTTTGCAAGCCCACAGGGGTTTTTGAAATCAACAAGGTGTCATCTGCGAAGAGTAAGGTGGGCACTTTATCGCCTGCCAGACCGGGGCATCTGCGTCAATTTCAAGTAAAAAAGAGACAACACCATTCACAAACAAAGAAAAAAGTGTTGGGGCTAACACGCACCCCTGTCTAACCCCACGCTTAACAGGAATCCTATCAGTTTTTTGCCCTTGAGAGCCCCATCTAATGCGGGCATAAGTGCCATCATGCATACGTATCAAGAGGTTTAGGATTGGAAGTGGGATCCCCATCTCTTCCAGTATAGTCCACAGTCGGTCTCGAGGAACCAGGTCAAAGGCGGTCTTCAAGTCAATAAATGCCAAATAAAGACCGCCTTTGCCGATGGTAACCACCTTCCAGTGGAGAAGGAGCAACCTAAATGCTTGATCAGTTGTACCAGTACATGCCCTGAAACCTGCCTGGTAAGGGGAAATGATTTTGTTCTCCTCTGCCCACGAGAGGATCCTTTCAAGGAGAACCCTGCCAACCAACTTCTGTCCCGCGTCTATCAGACTAATTGGACGGTAGTTGGCAGGGTTCTCCCTGGGGCCCTTCTTATAAATGGGAATCACCTCGGCCGCTTTCCAGGAACTAGGGACTGGAGAGCCTGCCATCAATGCATTTATAAAGATGGTAAAATACGTTGCTTAACCTTCGGGGTTAGCTTTAAAAAGGTCACCAGGCACTCCGTCCTGTCCTGGGGCTTTGGCGGAAACTATTTTGGCTATTGCAGTGAGAACCTCTTTTTTAATAACTATAGTTGGCGTGAGCTGATCGGAACCATCAACCAGAGCACCGCTCAAATGCCCGGGGTCTCCGGGCAGGTCAATCCCTCCATAAAGCTTAAGAAAATGTTCAAACCATTCACTATCCGTGATATGGTTTGGAATTTGGTTCGAGCTGCACCCAGATGATTTTCTAACTAGTGACCAAAACAAATTAGCATCCCTATTTCTACTTGCATCTCTGAGATTTTCCCAATGGGACTCTTCCCAAGCCCTTTTTGCGGCTATAATTGCCTTTCTGTAATGCAATCTTGCCGAACGCACAGATACTGGGTTCAAAGATTTAATGGCAGAAATTAAATCAGTTTTCCTCCTTCTACAATTACTATCAAACCAGCTCTGCAGTGGCTTGGTATGTGCCAGGTTCTTCTTGGGTGGGACCATAAACAGCTTGCCAATGTGGTCCATTGTGGCAGTATAAATATTTTCTATCTCTACTGACCCTGCCTCCTCATCGCAGACTACAGACAACCTTAGTAACTGCTCTGCAAGGATTCCATCCAGCTCGCGCATTTTAGAATCATCCAGACAGAACTTTGGCCATTTTAAAAATCTATTACAATTCGATGGACTAAGTTTTTTTGTTAATAAACTCCTGTCTTTTGAGGATATACTCTCCTTTCTGTGCCATGGGTTTTGCAGAGTGAGGGACAAAGGGTTGTGGTCACTCTCAACCGATGGAATAATGACCATATCCACTACAGACTTCCAGGTCCTCCTATCTATCATTATGTAGTCAATCCTACTCTCGCGCAACACTCTATTGTAGGTAATAGCACCCTGAGCGTCGGAGGTAGTACGGCCGTTGGCAGCCCGTAAACCTGTTTCTGTCATTAAGCCGTTTAATTGAATGACTACAGGAGACCATCTCCTCATGGGCTTACAGTTTTGTCTACTTTTTGTCTTTTTGCTACTACCTCACTGCAATTACTCTCATTTATTATTTTTCGGCCTACCATACGTTTTTCAAACAGAGGATATTGAGGCAAATGTGGAGCATATTCTCTTCTTAACCTATTGTATTCTTTAACACAATCTAGATCTGCACAAATTTTTGTCTCACCATACTCAATCAAGTACAATCCTGATAAAATTCTGACTCTGCCACATATGCCATACCCTCTTTAAACACAGATTTTCCAATGTTCACTAAAGCATTATCTACGCTTAAACCTTGAGATTTATGAATTGTTACTGCAAATGCCAAACAAACAGGAAACTGTTTTCGGCGAACATATAAGTCTTTTACAAGTAAAAATCTAGCAGAACAACGACTGATTAGTTGTACTTGCTCAATGCCATCAAATTTTATTTTTAAAAATTCAATTCCATCTCTATTTCTATAATTCACAAAATCAACAACATAACCCATTGCTCCATTTACCAGACCTCTTTCAACATTTAAATTCCTTCTCAAAATGATACGACAATTTAAACAGACATTCAGAGTCTTTTCAAAACCAGCTGTTTTAGAAATACTTTTCTCTAATGAATCCAATTTAGTTTTCAAATTTTCAGACAAAACAATTGTTGCACCCATATGCTCTATTTTATCTGTTGCTTCCAGTTTCACAATCTCTTCATTTTCTAACTCTAACATTTTGTTGTTGAAGATGGAACATTCTTGCAGAGTTGGCATCAAACATATCCCAGATTTCTTCTCAGTCATTTTTTAAAAAATATTCTCTGGAAGAATGTTTTCCTTTCGATACAAATTTGAAATTAATCGACCATGTAAAGCTTCTTTCCCAAGCTCGCTTACTTTTCCAATTCTTACATCTTGTAGAATATTTTTATAATCTTCATCCTTTGCCTGTCGCATATTTTGAAGCAGTTCAGCATATTTAAAATTTAACCATATATTAACGTTTCCAATGCTTCCAAGGGACTTCCTAGTATCTTCATGCATGAGCATTTTAAACACTGGTTGTCCTTTTACTGGAGTCAACTGCAATAGATCTCCAAAAACAATAATGTGTTTTCCTCCAAATAACACATCATACTCTGTTCTAAGAATTTCTTGCATTCTCAAATGCACAAAAGCAAGCATTAGATTTGAGACCATGCTTACTTCATCAATAATAAGAAGTTTCATTTTCTTCAATACTCTTGAAACTTCAGAACACTCATCTCCAGATAACTTGTTGTAATGCAATTTATTATCATGCTCAACTGGCAGCATCAGTAAACGATGTAGAGTAATCCCTTTAATGTTATGTGCTGCCAGACCAGTTGGAGCAGTTACAACACAAGACAGCGGTGAATCAGTCCTTTTCTGCAGATAACTTGCAATGGCTTTAATTAGAAAACTTTTTCCTGTCCCCGCTTCTCCACTTACGTACAGTCGGACAGGGTCAAATGATGTACATGAGCACTCTTTTTTCTCATGTCTGAATCCATGTTCAATCTGCTCTGTGACTTCATCATATATCTTTTTCTGCTCAACGTTTAGTTGCTTTACCAAATCTTCTAAGTTAACTCCATCCTCTTGAGCTTGTTCCATAGCTCTTTCCACCTCATCCATGGCAGTGGCAGCTTCATTTTGGATAATAGGTCCCCCTAGTGGATCCTGATTCAATGAAGTAGAACTCTGACTATCTTGAGAACTGTCTTGAGCTATCTCTTCAGCAATTGTGGTTTCTTGCTCTATTTCTTCGTTCAACATTTGCAGATAATTTAGAAAAATAGGACATTCTATGGTATCCTTACTTGCATTAAAAGAGTCTTCATAACAGAGAAAATCTCCAAGTAGTTCCTCTTCTGTACGCCATGGCTTAAAGAGTTGCAAAAGAGCTAAATAATAAAATTCTCTTTTGTCTGGAGCTTCACAACTCAATTTTCGATGATTAATCAAATGGCCTTTTTTCTGCTTCACTAGACATCCTTCATAGCCAATGACTACATATTTTCCATTATTGATATCTTCTGTGATGTTCCTCTTACAACTGTAGTTTTGCAGAACTTCATACAAAAAAGTGTTCTCAAGGTGAGTACTTCTATTTGGATAGTATGTATCCAACATATTTGTCTTCAAAATATCTGTACTGTTTGGTTCTTTCTCTGCCAAATATTCAATTTCTTGTACAGATTTCAAAACTCGGTTTCATGTTGCAGCAAGACCTAGACTCACCCAAATGATTGTTCTTGATTTGGCATAGAGACTTGCTGATGATAACCGATCAGAACATTCATATGCTCCAATTTCTCGATGCGACAACATCTTCAGACTCAAACTGTATAATTTCTTGCTTAGACTCTTTTCATGTGAAATGTCCTCCCACATTTCCTTCAGTTCTGTCTTTTCTTTTTTGGTGATGTAAGATGTCACATATCGAGCCACAGCAATAGAATTGTCAGCAACGAACTGAATATCCATGTTAGCATTCCACATGGACAAAAATCACTGGGTTGTAATCGTTGATGTACTTATATTCTTCATTTCTTTTCAAATTGTATGTATTTTTGGGAGATTTCCTCGTCACAGTATGTCGTAGAGATGACATCAAATTATTTACTCTTCCCCTAGAAATCAATGGTCGTGGAAATGCAAAACGACATATCGTGTAGTACTTTTCCTTGTTTTTAAATTTTCGACGACAGTACTTTCCACAACGATGAGATTGAAAACGTAAAACTTGTTGCCTTAAACTGTTTTCTTCAGTAGATTTTGGAACAGCACATGTTGAATACTCTTCAATGAAACTCATCACTGTTTCATCCAAATCTGATCCAAATTTGGGTGCATCTTTAATCCATACCAAACATATGTATATGAGGAGCACCTCTCGCTTGATATTCCTTCCTCCAAAAGAAATCCAAAACCTCTCCAAGGGGAGGATTTTTTTTGTTGGTAATAAAAGACATCTTAGCTTCAAATCTATGATTAAAATATCTGCAAACATTCACTGGATCCAAAGAACACAGTTCTCCAGGTGTTTTCAATTCCATATTTTGTATGTTTCCATTTGCCTCTCGTAGAAATTCAAGTAAGTCTTCCCATGCATACTCAGCACAGCTAAGAGTGAGGAACCATGTAGGAGTTCCTAAGTTTCTTAGCATACATTTCAATTCTCCATGACGACGGAACCAATACTCATTGGTTCTACGCTGACATGCCATGAGATTGATTAGCTGAGATTCAAAAATACTATCTTGTAGATTAACTTTCTCCATAAAGTCCCTTGCAGAAACATTTTGCAGATGAGCTCCACTTTTCAGTATATGATTAACTGCATAAGAAAGCCCAGACAAATCACTTTCAAACAGTAGATGAAACAAATACGGAATGCATTGATGAAACCTTGGATCTTCAGCATATAATCTTAAAGTCCGGTATTCAGCTGCAGAATTTGAACTGGTCGATCATCATATTGTCCACCACGACCTGTTGGAAATAATTGTGGAAAACAACGAGCTTCCAAACTTTCTTCCCCATACACTAATAGGACTTCCTTTTGCTGCTTTCATTTGAAACAAGTCAATTGCATTCCCCATTACTTCTTTGGAATGCAAAGGATGAACAGTATAATGTTCATATATTTCTTCACTTCTAGACACATCAACTTTTTCAATTTGACCAACTGAACAATCACTGTCTTCTTCTGTAGCTGTTTCCTCCGCTCCAACACTTACATCTTTGTAGTACTCATTGTTTTTGATCAAATACAACGTTGCCTTTTTGACTTTCCTAACATCCACTAAATCTTGCCATATTTTCTTACTCTTTGTCGGAACCCCAGTAACTAGAATAACCAGAGGATCCTCTTCTACTCTTTCTACACCAATTGTATCAATATTTTTTTTTACATCTAGAGGCAAATAAACAACTCTTCCCTTTAATCCTCTTTGTAAATCTGTAGGAGGTAATTTCCCTATTTTAGGCTCCATGCGAACAATAGCTTGAAAAGGATGGACACATTGAATCAAAATTGATTCATAAGTATTTAAATCCATCAATTCAGAAGGAATATCTATCAACTGAAGATTATTATGAACTGCTCTAGCAGGCATTCTATTTTCATTTAATTTTTTCAAACAATACTTACAAATACGCTGATCAAAACTTAAATCAAAAGAATTCCCCACCAACAAATAACTTACAAAATCCTTCCATTCACTATTATTTTCCAATTCACATTTTGCATATAAATCAACTAACCTAGTCTGAATTTTATAATGAGTCCGTCGACAACACACACAAGTTAAATTAGGCCTTTCACTTGATTTCACCTTAAACTTGGTAATTTCCTCGTCAAACTTTTCTGTACTTGAAATCTGTCCATTATCTTCCACATTACCATCCATTACTATATCCATTTCTACACTGTCCTCTTTGTTCCAAAAATAACAAAACTCAATTTCTTCACAAATAGTCTTCACATCCACTTCAGATCCATGCAAAAGAGCACTGTTTAACTGTTTAAGCTTAAGTGCTGGACTTTTTGCATAATACAACTTTCTCACTAATTTCCTCACCTTATTATGATGCACTGCTAACATCCTAAAATGATGAAAAACACTCTGACATACTTTTCTAGAAAGACAAGCTAGTGAATGCCCATGCAAACCTGTGCTTTCTCTCACTCTGGAAGGATCTAACTCTTGCAAGATCTCCATTTTTTGTTTGAGACTTTTCTTACTATATGTACGTAAGAAATTTCGAAGCAAATCGATTGAATCCTGTCGCACACTACAAACACTACTACACTTCCATGTGTACACTGGACCCTTAGTACGTCACCCTAAAACTTCATCAGCTAACAGCTCTTCTGCATCTCTAGACACAAGTTTCTCTTTTTCCATCACACAACCATCTTTCACCTCATATTCTCTACCACTGGTGTCAACTGCATGCACCAAATCATTTTCCTGAAAGTAACTCTCCTCATTGAAAAATGGCTCAGAACTTGAACTATGCATCCATTCACCAGAAAATACTTCACAAAAATTACTCCGATTAATAATTCTTTTCCATCTACTGTTTGATTTGAAAACATCAATGCCTTATTAAGTATCCTAATTCTATTGATTACTAAAATAAATAATTTTATCTTAACTTCAAAAGCCTGATCAACAATTTTCTCTACACTTTTCTTTTTCTTGTAAAAAGCAGTTCTCAGTTTACCTTTCTTATAATTTTTTAGCAAATTTAAAACTACCCTATTGCGAAACATTCGCCTACGAATGTCCCTAAATTGATTTACCCTTCTATTGTTATCCATTCTCTTCTCTCCTGCTCCAATCGAGACATTTTTGGTGGGCCTCTCCTTCCTTTTTACATTTGCTGTCTCCTTCTGAATATTCACATTAGCAATATCATTTCTTTTTGTACGACATATGTTGCGAAGAAAAGACTTAATTGGCTTACCAGGAGCTTTTCTGGTGTTTTTTGAAGTAGTTGTTGTAGAGGATTCCTTAAATTCTGTTGCTGATGTTCTCCTTTTATGTATGGTATTTTTGATAATTCTTTGCCTTGAAGGCATTTTTTCTCGCTTTTCAGAAGTTGATTTGAATCTGTTGTTCTGAAAAAAAAACACATGAAAGACCACTATTAGCAAACAACAAAGTAATGACAAAAAGCAAACAATATAAACAATAAATTGCAACATATTTAAGTTTATACAACAGCAACTCAGGGCCTTATTTATGAAGGCCTTGCACCACCAGTGCAACCCATGTTAAAAGTGACATACCGGCGCCACAAGACAATCATAAATAAGACCCAAATATAAATACCATTGATTGGCACCAAAAATCGTTTTTTGAATAACATTTAAAAAACACAGGGCAGAACCTATGTACAAGCACTGAATTTCACTTTCGAAACCTCACTGTTTCCCAAAATACAAATCCTCTACCTTGAAAATGTTGATAGCAAACATTATCAAAAAGCAGAATACAAAGCAAGAGCCAAAAAAACGGAGGGCCTTATTTATGAAAGACTTGTGCCACCAGTGCGTTACTTTCTTCCCATGTTAAAAGTGACATACCTACGCCACAAGACAATCATAAATAAGACCCAAATATAAATTCCATTGATTTCCACCAAAAATCGTTTTTTGAATAACATTTAAGAAACACAGGGCAGAACCTATGTACAAACACAGAATTTCACTTTTGAAACCTCACTGTTTCCCAAAATACAAATCCTCTACCTTGCAAATGTTGATATCAAGCATTATCAAATAGCAGAGCACAAACCAAGAGCAAAGAAACTCGGGGCCTTATTTATGAAGACCTTGCGCCAGAAGAACGTCATTTATTTCCCATGTTAAAAGTGACATACTGACGCCACAAGACAATCATAAATAACAGCCAAATATAAATTCCATTGATTTGCCCCCAAAATCGTTTTTTGGTTAACATTTAAAAAACACGGCGCAGAACCTATGTACAAGCATAGAATTTCAGTTTTGAAACATCACTGTTTCCCAAAATACAAATCCTCTACCTTGCAAATGTTGATATCAAGCATTATTAAAGAGCAGAAAACAAACCAAGAGCAAATAAACTCAAAGCCTTATTTATGAAGACCTTGCACCAAAAGAGCCTCACTTATTTACTATGTATAAAGTGATGCACCGGTTGCACAAGGCAATCATAAATAAAGGCCACATGAAAATACCATTCATTTGCACCCAAAATCGTTTTTTGAATAACATTTAAAAAACACTGCCCAGAACCTATGTACAAGCACAGAATTTCATTTTTTAAATCTCATTATTTCCCAAAATACAAATCCTCTACCTTGCAAATGTTGATAGCAAGCATTATGAAAAAGCAGAACACAAACCAAGAGCAAAGAAACTCAAGGCCTTATTTATAAAGGCCTTGCGCCAGAAGAACGTAATTTATTTCCCATGTTAAAAGTGACATACTGACGTCACAAGACAATCATAAATAACAGCCAAATATAAATTCCATTGATTTGCCCCCAAAATCGTTTTTTGATTAACATTCAAAAAACACGGCGCAGAACCTATGTACAAGCACAGAATTTCAGTTTTGAAACATCACTGTTTCTCAAAATACAAATCCTCTACCTTGCAAATGTTAATATCAAGCTTTATCAAAAAGCAGAACACAAACCAAGAGCAAACAAACTCAAAGCCTTATTTATGAAGACCTTGCACCAGAAGAGTGTCACTTATTTCCCATGTATAAAGTGATACACCGGTTGCACAAAGCAATCATAAATAAGGGCCACATGAAAATACCATTCATTTGCACCCAAAATCGTTTTTTGAATAATATTTTAGAAACACTGCGCAGAACCTATGTACAAGCACAGAATTTCACTTTTGAAACATCACTGTTTCCCAAAATACAAATCCTCTATCTTGCAAATGTTGATATCAAGCATTATCAAAAAGCCAAAAACAAACCAAAAGCAAAAAAACTCAGGGCCTAATTTATGAAGCCCTTGCGCCACCAGTGCGTCACTTATTATTCATGTTTAAGGTGATGCATCGGCTGCACAAGGCAATCATAAAAAAGGGCCAAATGAAAATACCAATGAATTGCACCCAAAATCGTTTTTTGAATAACATTTAAGAAACACTGCGCAGAACCTATGTACAACCACTCAATATCAGTTTTGAAACATCACTGTGTCCCAAAATACAAATCCACTATCTTGCAAATGTTCATAATAAGTATTATCAAAAAGCAAATAACAAATCAACAGCCAACAAACTCAGGGCCTTATTTATGAAGGCCTTGCGCCACAAGAGCGTCACTTATTTCCCATGTATAAAGTGATGCACCGGTGCGCGTACCGGGCGCTCCCCCCGCGGAAAATGCAAGAATTTTTTTTGGGCCTTTATGTGCCTCCTAAACCCCCCTCAGAAAACCTAGAGGGTCAAGAAATGTCTACGGTGCCCCCTTCTACCCATTCCGAACATTGTTTGCCCTCCATCTTGTGTCTCGATTGTACCAAAACACAAAATGGAGGACTCCCGTTACGCTGCCGGTACGCATACCGGGGCGCGCACCGGTAAGCGCTCCTTAAAAAAAGGTGGGAAAGTAATTTACAGAAAAACCACTGGAGATACTTTCATCAAATATAGAATAGGCCCTACTACATAGCAGTCCCTACCATTTGCCCAAATTTGGTGGAATTCCATTGAGATATTTAGGCTACAGGCCTTTCTAAATATCCTGAGGTAAATTACATGACCAAAACACATATGAAGTATAAGAATTTACAACCAATTAAAATGTTTCTTTCATTTTCTACGATTATTTCCTGACATTTGATTAGTTATGTACATGAATAAATAAAAAAAAAGAAGGAAACACAGCCATTTTGACTACTGCTTCCTGAAGTACATTTGAAAAGAAATAACACTGACAACTTCAACTGCTTTCTCAAAGGTAAGTTGTTATTTTGGAAAGTGAAGTATGTTGTGCACTTTAAGTTAATTTGAGAAAAAATATTCTGTTAGTTATATACTATCCCTCTGTAATAGTTATAGATTGAAATAGGCTTCTCTGTTATAGTTATGGATTGAGTTAGGCTTCCCTTGTATTATTATAAATTTACTTAGGCTTTATCACATACTCTTTGTTATATTTCAAATTCCAGCCTGATACCATACACTGCCCAAAGATAACTTCACTGTTAAAAAATCCAAACTACATGTCTGAACTTAAACCCAACAGTGCCCTATCTCTACTGATATAATTATTTTTATGCAATTTACAGCAACAAAATGGAAGGAGAAAAGAAGATATCTTTTGAAATTGTTTTGAACAACAACCAGGATGGAAAAAATGCTGAAAATGAAAACATTGACTTTATGGATGAGTCTCTGGACCTTGAATTACTTGAGTGTGTGGAATCAATGGAAACACAGAATGTAAATGAAGAGATTCCAGACAACATTTTATTAGAAGTTTTATTAAATTATGAAAAAGAATCAGAAGAATAAATTTATATTTAATAATCAAAAATTGTTCGAGCCATTATTCATTTTATATGTAATTCATCAAGTAGATCAAAAATGTTTAAAATATAAAGTGAGACTTATAATATACTGTGCAACTTTATTGTGTTATATAGAAAGTTTACTCATAGTTACTTCCTTTCTCCCACTATATTATCTCCAATGTGTATTTAACATCTCTTTATCATCTCCTGCCTCAATCTTGTTTCAGCTTTCCGGACAGACTATGTTATGAATTCCATATACCACAATAACTTCTGTAACAACATGCAAGATATCTACAAAGGAAACTATGTATATTAAATTATAGACTCTGCATTGATACCTACATGTTGGTACTTAAATAAAAAATAAAAAAAACAACAAAAAGAACAATTAATAAACATACAATTTTTAAAAGTGATTCTTTTTTCCCAATAGTACGCTCTCAAGAGCGCTCCCAGGAGCGCTCCCCGGCGCGCGTACCGGGCGCTTCCCCCGCGAAAATCGAAAAAAAAAAAACAATTTTGAGACCCCGCGGGGCCCTTTAATGGCCCCCATATCAAACCTAGGGGGTCAGGGGAGTCTACTCTGCCCCCTTATGGTCAATTCCCCCCTTTGTTTTTGCACCTCTTGTGTCTCGATTTTACTGAGACACAAGATGGCGGCCGCTCCGGACTGTTTAGAATGTTTACAGACACCCGAGAGCCAATCAGCTTTCTGCGCGCAAGTCGTGTGGTGCGCCCGGTGCGCTCCCCGGTGCGCGTACCGGGGTGCGGCTCTAGATATATATATATTTTTTTTAACCTAAATTATTCAAAATCCACTGGAGCACATATCTTGAGACATAGCAAAGGCACATAGGGCTACCAGTCCCTACAATTTTGCCAAGTTTGGTGGAAATCCATTCAGCCGTTCGGGCTAAAAGTGAAATCGACCGCCCTATGGAAATTAACATGGGGAAAACGTGTTTTGGGACCCCCCTTTTATCTTGGCCCCCTCTTGACGAATCCCCCCCAAACTTTCAGGGAAGGACCGGTGCTCGAAGAGGCCATTTTGAGGAAATTCTCAGGCAGATTCGTCAACCGGCGCCAAAGTTATTCCAAATAGAATTTTGAGATTTATTATTGAAAAAAATCCTAACTATAACTACCTACTGGCGACCGCCAGTAGGTAATATATATATATATATATATATATATATATATATATATATATATATATATATATATATTCACTGAAAAAACCATAGGTTAGAGACCATATATAGTTAGCTGGACATTTTATTGACATAAAACCAATGAAATTCCATATATAGTTAGTTGCACTAACTATATATCGCGCACCCGCAATCCACTGCTGATGATGTCACATATTACATCATTCATGACATGGTCAGTGACATCACTGATGACATCACTGATGACATCTCAAATGACATCACTGATGACATCACTGATGACATCTCAAATGACATCACTGATAACATCATCTAGTGTCTGTGTGTTTTTGTAAAGTTTAATGATGTTTTACATATTGAAGAATGAGTGGATGTATGGAAGACTGAGTGTGTGTGTGGCTGGCTGGGAGGTGTGTGACTCTGTGCATATCAATGTGTACTTGTATCAGTGATTGTATAAGAGAGTAAGTATGTGTTAGTATATGTGTGAAAAGTATGGTGTTCTGTGTTTAACTGTATAGATGAGGAAATCGAAGTGTGATTGATTCTTCACAGGACTAACTAGGTGTATGAGTGCATATGATAGTCTTGTAATAATGAGTGACTGTATGTATGAGTGATTGTATGGGTGAATGAGTGAATGTGTGTGTAGACGTAGGAATCAGTGAGTGCGTATGTAGTAACTGGTATTGGTGTGTCATGATGTCATCAGTGATGTCATTTGAGATGTCATCAGTGATGTCATTTGAGATGTCATCAGTGATGTCATCAGTGATGTCACTGAAGTATGGTGTTCTGTGTTTAACTGTATAGATGAGGAAATGGAAGTGTGATTGATTCTTTACAGGACTGACTAGATGTGTGAGTAACTCCATGGATGAGTGGCAGTGTGTGAGTGTCTGCATAGGTGTATGAGTGCATATGATAGTGTTGTAATAATGAGTGACTGTATGTATGAGTGATTGTATGGGTGAATGAGTGAATGTGTGTGTAGACGTAGGAATCAGTGAGTGTGTATGTAGTAACTGGTATTGGTGTGTCATGATGTCATCAGTGATGTCATTTGAGATGTCATCAGTGATGTCATCAGTGATGTCATTTGAGATGTCATCAGTGATGTCATCAGTGATGTCACTGACCATGTCATGAATGATGTAATATGTGACATCATCAGCAGTGGATTGCGGGTGCGCGATATATAGTTAGTGCAACTAACTATATATGGAATTTCATTGGTTTTATGTCAATAAAATGTCCAGCTAACTATATATGGTCTCTAACCTATGGTTTTTTCAGTGAATTTTCAAGGTTTTGTAAATGCAAATTCCTAACTATATATGGTCTATAACCTATGGTTTTTTTCGGTGAATTTCATTGGTTTTTTAAAAGCTAATATCTATAGCTGTAAAATATATTCTTTATTACGTGACGTATCACGTAGCCACGTGAGACGCCTCATGACGCGTCGCATAACCGTGACGTATCGGCTCTGCAGCGCAAACAAAACCCGTAACGTAAGCGTGCCGGAGCACGCTTACAGATATATATATTTTTTTTAACCTTAATTAGACAAAATCCACACGTGCACATATCTTGAGGCCTTGCAAAGGCACATCAAACAAACAGTCCCTACAATTTTGTCAAGTTTGCTGGAAATCTATTCCCTTAATTTTTTTTTCACTGTTTCTCTTGGTTTTCCCCTTGTTACGCTTACCGGGACGCTACCCGGTACACGAACCGGACGCTCCAAAAACACAAGATGGCGGACTCCCGTTACGCTGCCGGTTAGCTGCCCGGTTCGCGTACCGGGAAGCGCCTCTACCGCGAAAAATCGCTGGGGACTTTAATATCCCCCTCATCAATCCTAGGGGGTCAGGAGGGGTTTACCTTGCCCCCTTTCCTTCATTTCCCCCTTCTTTTTTCACCACATCTTGTCTCTCGAACCTACCGAGAGACAAGATGGCGGCCGCTCCGGACTGTTTACAATGTTGACAGCTGCGCTGCCGGTTAGCTGCCCGGTTAGCTGCCGGGTGAGCTGCCCGGTTCGCGTACCGGGACGCGCCTCTACGGCGTAAAATCGCAAAAAAATTATTTTTATTTTTTTTGCCCCGCGGGGCACTTTAATATCCCCCTCATCAATCCTAGGGGGTCAGGAGGGGTCTACCTTGCCCCCTTTCCTTCATTTCCCCCTTCGTTTTTCACCACATCTTGTCTCTCGATCGTACCGAGAGACAAGATGGCGGCCGCTACGGACTGTTTAGAATGTTGACAGACACCGGAGAGCCAATCAGCTTCGCTTCGCGAAGTTCCGTTACGCGTCAGGTACGCAAACCGGGGCGCTAACCGGAGCGCTGTCACAGATATATATTTTTTTTTAAACGTTAATTTCTCAAAATCCACTGGAGCACATATATTGAGACATAGCAAAGGCCCGTCGGGCAAACCATATCTACAATTTTGCCAAGTTTCATGTAAATCTATTCAGCCGTTCGAGCTAAAAGTGAGTCCAACCGCCCTATGGAAAAATGAATGGGAAAAACGTGTTTTGGGACCCCCCTTGTTTCTCGACCCCCCCTTGACGAAACCCCCCCAAATTTTCAGGGGCTGCTAAGAAACAAAATGTGCCATTTTCCTGAAAATCTCAGCCAATTCCGTCCACAAACGCCAAAGTTATTAGACATAGAATTTTCAGAAATCCCATAGAGAAAAAATCCTAACTATATATACCCACTGGCTATCGCCAGTAGGTAATATACATATATAAACATATATAATCTGCATATCTATATAAATATAAATGCATGCATACATATACATATATGCATACATATGCATGTTATTTACATGAAAGTTTTAAAAACACTAATAAAAGCAAAGCTAAAAAGCCACCTCATTACAAACAGAATGGCTTTAACTTAAACGAGGGCGAGATCTATTGCATTTTCAATGCTTGTTTACTTTGGTTCTATCAAGAAGGCATTTAGATGTTTCACACATTTGCCATAAATTCTGAATGTTAGCACTCTAGTTGCTCATTAGATCACTGTAGTAAAGCTAGTGCTCACCAGGGAAGTCTGCTGCTAATCATGGTTTGCAGCCATTTTCCAGCATTTTTTATGCCGCAGACTTTCAGTCCGCATACCATTATCCCGCAAGGTCATTGACCTCGCATACCATTATCCCGCATTTTTTCAAAACGCATGTGCATTTATCGCGCATGCCTTTACAAAGAATTACGTTTTAAAGGCATGTATGGTAAATGCATTTGCGTTGTGAAAACCACGATGACGAGAGAGGTAAGTGGGTTTGTGTTAATTTTTTCGTGGGTTAGTGATTGTGTAGTGTAGTGTAGTGTTGTGTAGTGTAGTGTTGTGTTAGTGTAGTGTAGAGTTGTGGTGGTTGTTTAGTGTAGGGTCATGCTGGGGGTAGTGTTTTAGGGTTTAGGGTTGTGTTGTAGTGTTTGCGTAGTGTAGGGTCATGCTAAGGGTAGTGTTTTAGGGTTTAGGGTAGTGTTGTAGTGTTTGCGTAGTGTAGGGTCATGCTGGGGGTAGTGTTTTAGGGTTTAGGGTTGTGTTGTAGTGTTTGCGTAGTGTAGGGTCATGTTGGGGTGTAGTGTTTTAGGGTTTTGGGTAGTGTTGTAGTGTTTGCGTAGTGAAGGGTCATGCTGGGGGTAGTGTTTTAGGGTTTTGGGTAGTGTTGTAGTGTTTGCGTAGTGTAGGGTCATGCTGGGGGTAGTGTTTTAGGGTTTTGGGTAGTGTTGTAGTGTTTGCGTAGTGTAGGGTCATGCTGGGGGGTAGTGTTTTAGGGTTTTGGGTAGTGTTGTAGTGTTTGCGTAG
Organism: Lissotriton vulgaris; assembly: GCF_964263255.1. Classification (NCBI taxonomy): domain Eukaryota; kingdom Metazoa; phylum Chordata; class Amphibia; order Caudata; family Salamandridae; genus Lissotriton; species Lissotriton vulgaris. Next base: position 29,599 of record NW_028244563.1, read on the forward strand.
TGTAGGGTCATGCTGGGGGTAGTGTTTTAGGGTTTTGGGTAGTGTTGTAGTGTTTGCGTAGTGTAGGGTCATGCTGGGGGTAGTGTTTTAGGGTTTAGGGTAGTGTTGTAGTGTTTGCGTAGTGTAGGGTCATGCTGGGGGTAGTGTTTTAGGGTTTAGGGTAGTGTTGTAGTGTTTGCGTAGTGTAGGGTCATGCTGGGGGTAGTGTTTTAGGGTTTTGGGTAGTGTTGCAGTGTTTGCGTAGTGTAGGGTCATGCTGGGGTGTAGTGTTTTAGGGTTTTGGGTAGTGTTGTAGTGTTTGCGTAGTGTAGGGTCATGCTGGGGGTAGTGTTTTAGGGTTTAGGGTAGTGTTGTAGTGTTTGCGTAGTGTAGGGTCATGCTGGGGTGTAGTGTTTTAGGGTTTTGGGTAGTGTTGTAGTGTTTGCGTAGTGTAGGGTCATGCTGGGGTTAGTGTTTTAGGGTTTAGGGTTGTGTTGTAGTGTTTGCGTAGTGTAGGGTCATGCTGAGGGTAGTGTTTTAGGGTTTAGGGTAGTGTTGTAGTGTTTGCGTAGTGTAGGGTCATGCTGGGGGTAGTGTTTTAGGGTTTAGGGTTGTGTTGTAGTGTTTGCGTAGTGTAGGGTCATGTTGGGGTGTAGTGTTTTAGGGTTTTGGGTAGTGTTGTAGTGTTTGCGTAGTGAAGGGTCATGCTGGGGGTAGTGTTTTAGGGTTTTGGGTAGTGTTGTAGTGTTTGCGTAGTGTAGGGTCATGCTGGGGGTAGTGTTTTAGGGTTTTGGGTAGTGTTGTAGTGTTTGCGTAGTGTAGGGTCATGCTGGGGGTAGTGTTTTAGGGTTTTGGGTAGTGTTGTAGTGTTTGCGTAGTGTAGGGTCATGCTGGGGGTAGTGTTTTAGGGTTTAGGGTAGTGTTGTAGTGTTTGCGTAGTGTAGGGTCATGCTGGGGGTAGTGTTTTAGGGTTTAGGGTAGTGTTGTAGTGTTTGCGTAGTGTAGGGTCATGCTGGGGGTAGTGTTTTAGGGTTTAGGGTAGTGTTGTAGTGTTTGCGTAGTGTAGGGTCATGCTGGGGGTAGTGTTTTAGGGTTTAGGGTAGTGTTGCAGTGTTTGCGTAGTGTAGGGTCATGCTGGGGTGTAGTGTTTTAGGGTTTTGGGTAGTGTTGTAGTGTTTGCGTAGTGTAGGGTCATGCTGGGGGTAGTGTTTTAGGGTTTAGGGTAGTGTTGTAGTGTTTGCGTAGTGTAGGGTCATGCTGGGGTGTAGTGTTTTAGGGTTTTGGGTAGTGTTGTAGTGTTTGCGTAGTGTAGGGTCATGCTGGGGGTAGTGTTTTAGGGTTTTGGGTAGTGTTGTAGTGTTTGCGTAGTGTAGGGTCATGCTGGGGGTAGTGTTTTAGGGTTTAGGGTAGTGTTGTAGTGTTTGCGTAGTGTAGGGTCATGCTGGGGGTAGTGTTTTAGGGTTTAGGGTAGTGTTGTAGTGTTTGCGTAGTGTAGGGTCATGCTGGGGGTAGTGTTTTAGGGTTTAGGGTTGTGTTGTAGTGTTTGCGTAGTGTAGGGTCATGCTGGGGGTAGTGTTTTAGGGTTTAGGGTAGTGTTGTAGTGTTTGCGTAGTGTAGGTTCATGCTGGGGTGTAGTGTTTTAGGGTTTTGGGTAGTGTTGTAGTGTTTGCGTAGTGTAGGGTCATGCTGGGGGTAGTGTTTTAGGGTTTTGGGTAGTGTTGTAGTGTTTGCGTAGTGTAGGGTCATGCTGGGGGTAGTGTTTTAGGGTTTTGGGTAGTGTTGTAGTGTTTGCGTAGTGTAGGGTCATGCTGGGGGTAGTGTTTTAGGGTTTTGGGTAGTGTTGTAGTGTTTGCGTAGTGTAGGGTCATGCTGGGGGTAGTGTTTTAGGGTTTAGGGTAGTGTTGTAGTGTTTGCGTAGTGTAGGGTCATGCTGGGGGTAGTGTTTTAGGGTTTAGGGTTGTGTTGTAGTGTTTGTGTAGTGTAGGGTCATGCTGGGGGTAGTGTTTTAGGGTTTAGGGTAGTGTTGTAGTGTTTGCGTAGTGTAGGTTCATGCTGGGGTGTAGTGTTTTAGGGTTTTGGGTAGTGTTGTAGTGTTTGGGTAGTGTAGGGTCATGCTGGGGGTAGTGTTTTAGGGTTTAGGGTAGTGTTGTACTGTTTGTGTAGTGTAGGGTCATGCTGGGGGTAGTGTTTTAGGGTTTAGGGTAGTTTAGTTGTTTAGTGTATGCTAAAGGCATATTCGTTCTAAAAGTTTTCGTTATTTTAATTTGCGGCCTAATAGTACATGCGGGATTTTTTTTTGCAGACGGATGGTATGCGGGATTTCGTCATATATTCGCTAATCATACTTTCTATGGCAAAATGAACCCCCTCATTTTGTTCCTTTTTAAATTAAATGTTTTAAGAGTTACCACTTTATTCCAATCAAGATGGCTTCAGGTGTGCCATACCTTTGTAATAAGTAGGACTGTTAGCACTCTAGTTGTTCTTTAGAACACTCTGGGACATTCTGTCATTGGGCTATAGTTGGGCTACATCTGGCTGATATTTGGGCTACATTTGTTTTTTTTGTCTCTGGTGGCCATCTTTGGGCTACATTGGGCTACATTGGGCTACATTGGGCTACATTTGGGCTCCAACATATATATAGCCCAAAGTAGCCCAATATATATTTTTCAAAGTTAATTTTCGTAAAAACCACTGGAGCCTATATCTTGAGACATAGCAAAGGCACATCGGGCTACCAGCCCCTACAATTTTGCCAAGTTTGGTGTAAATCCATTCAGCCGTTCAGGCTAAAAGTGAGGCCAACCGCCCTATGGAAAATTGCATGGGAAAAACACGTTTTGGGACCCCCCTTTTTTCTCGGCCCCCCCTTGACGAAACCCCCCCAAATTTTCAGGGGCTGCTCAGAAACAAAATGTTCCATTTTCCTGAAAATTTCAGCCAATTCTGTCCTCAAACGCCAAAGTTATTCGACATAGAATTTTCAAAAATCCCATAGGAAACAAATCCTAACTATATATACCTACTGGCTATCGCCAGTAGGTAATATATATATATATATATATATATATATATATATGACTGGAACTTCGGCATTCAGCGGAGCCAAATAACGAAGACGGACCCAATGAGATTATTTCAAGCGTCTTTTTATTTCAAACTGTGCACCCTCACGATCGCCATGACGCGTTTCGGGCCCTGGAGCCCTTGATCACATGACATGGTCAAATTACACCCTGTGATTTGTAGTGCCGGTCCGGTCACATGGTCCCAAGCCTATAGAGATAGAGAAAATACTTCAGCCTGGACCAGACTAAGTAACCAACAGTTTTTACATTCATTCTATTTTTTGTAAACCCTAATTGTCACAATTATTAAGCGACAAACAATCCTTACAAAATGTGCAAATTTGCGCAATAAATATGTTAAAACAATATTTACAAATGTGCACGGTTGCCAATATTACTATGTACAAACAATCGCATTGGATATAATATGTACAAACATTTTCTGTGCAATATTTAGCAAATAAGAAAAGTGCTTTGTGCAAAATTTACAAAGGAAGGGGTTTTAATATATATATATATATATATATATATATCATTTGTTCCGCTTTCCGTATGCGCTCTGGAATCTCGCCAGCCAGCAAGAAGCACACAGGGGCACGGACCTGTTAGGTGCTGAAATTTATTGCGATGCAGAAAAAGTCAAAGAAGTTTCGGCTCAACGGAGCCTTGTTCACATGACAACGTTTCTTTGAACGGACAGCCCTTTTAAAGTGCCAGTGATAACAAAATTGACACCACCTGTGAGTTTTAGGTATGGACATGAAAGACATACTACGTCACTTTCATAGTTGAAATACAGCAACCGATATCAGTTACTACATTTAAATTTCTGTAAAATACCATAATTAAATTCGTTTGGTAATGTAACATAAAAAGGTGTAAATCCTTGCGGGTTGGTTGAGAAAAAAATCTCAGTAAAATACATTTTCTTTAAAAGATTACATTTCATGTTTTTACATGCTACATAACTTTAAAAAGCAGTATATATATATATATATATATATATATATATATATATATATATATATATATATATATATATATATATATATATATATATATATATATATATTCACTGAAAAAACCATAGGTTTCACACCAGTTATAGTTAGCAGGAAGTTTTACTCGCATAAAACCATTGAAATTCCCACGTTATAGTTAGTTGGACTCACTATAACTTGCACATGCAATGCACTGCTGATGACGTCACATATTACATCACTCATGACATGGTCAGTGACATCACTCATGACATCACTGATGACACCATCCAGTAAATGTGTGTCTTTCTGAAAAATACATTTGTTTTATATATGTATATGTAAAAGTTGATGGAAGAATAAATGTTTAAATAAGTGTCTAAATGGATGTTTTTTTTAATAAAAATTGATTAGTTAACTGGCTTATTAAGTGTTTCTTAGTGAATACATATATTATTGAGTAATGTTTAAATATTTATATATATGTATTAGTGTTTCACTTTGTGTATAAGTGGCTGCATGGGTGGTGAGTAGGTACATGTGTAGTTATATGGGTTATTAGATGTTTTTTTAGTATCAGTATGAGTGTTTGTATGGTTTGGTGGGGGTATTACTTATCACATAGATGCATGAATGACTAACTCTCTTTTTGTATGTGTTTTGAAGACAGCATATGTGCAGGACTGTATGGGTGGATGAGTGTGTATATGAGTGTGTATATGTGTGTGTTAGTGAGTGAATGACTGTCTCACTAGTGTCTTTATCAGTAACTACATATGTTTTAATCTAGTATATGTGAGTATTGATGTATATAAGTGAGTATATGTGAGAGTGAGATATTGAAAGAGTTCCTGTTTAAATAATTATGTGTTTCTATAAGTGATTGTTTAAGAGAGTAAATATGTGTAAGTTTCCTTAGAAGTAAGGTGGTAGTGTGTATATAGCTGTATATGCAAATAAATGGATGTTCAATAGTTTACTTGCATGTGTGAGTATGTGTGAGAGTAACCTTTGGATGACTGTCGGTGTGTAACAGGATGTATAGGTGAATCACTACATATGATGAGTGAGTATATGTATGAGTGACTATATAGAACTGTTGGTGAATGAGTGGATGTGCATATAGATGGTGGAATTATTGAATTGGTTGTTGTAACTGGTATGGGTAGCTCAATTTTTTAGAAAATTTTAATTTCTATTTTTTCAATATGTGTTTCATGGGTTACATTACAGTTAAAGGAGGTCTGTCACTCTGTCACAAGGATGGTGTCATCAGTGATGTCATGAGTGATGTCACTGACCATGTCTTGAGTGATGTAATATGTGACGTCATCAGCAGTGCATCGCTCGCGCAAGTTATAGTGAGTCCAACTAACTATAACGTGGGAATTTCAATGGTTTTATGCGAGTAAAACTTCCTGCTAACTATAACTGGTGTGAAACCTATGGTTTTTTCAGTGAATTTCATAGGTTTTTTAAATGCTAATTCCTAACTATATATAGGGCCTCAAACCTCTGAAATGTAATATTTTTTATAATGAATCCTATATTGTATACTTATATAATATTATATATATATATTTTTTTTTACCAAATCCGCCACGGGCCGCTGTTGCATTACGAAGTTTGGAGCACTTGTGTTATTAGCTTACCAAGGTCTGCACACACGTTCTTCACTTCTCATAAAAGACGACAATACTATCATACAATTGAAATACTAGCTACCAATGTGATTCATCTTAAAGCCCGTGACGTTTGTCTTCATCTATGTCCTGATATAGGAATTTGATACTGGATACATTTGAAATATTACCTTCCTGACTACTGATGAGATTCACCTTAAAGCCTGTACGTTGTCCGCATCTTTGTCCTGATATAGGAACCTTGATATTGGAAACTCTTGCTACTGTATTGCTACTGTATTGCGTCGCATCAGGATCTACCAACATCTTTGCCCTGACGAAGCTCCCATGGTTGGGGAGTGAAACGCGTTGGCTGTCCTAAACATGAAAAAATAAAGGAAAATATAATTTTTGATACAACGTGGTCCTGTCTTGCTTCATACTTGGTGCTGCCTCCACTCTTTTCCCAATATATATATATATATATATTTTTGCCTTGGTGCCCTCCCAGTGCGCGCCCCGGTGTGCGCACCGGAAAGTGCATTTTTCTGGGCGCGCACCGGTGAGCGTCCCGTTAGCGCTATTGCCGCGAACCAAAACATCATCGTGACGTATCGGGTCCGCGTGGTACGCACGGCGTAAGCGCACCCGGAAGCACTCGAGCGAATACGATCGCGCATCGTAAACATCCGATGCACTTACGCGACATGACCCGGGGCGCGCCCGGGGGCGCGTCCCGTAAGCGCATCGGGTCATGTGACCTGAAATTAACACCTTTTATTGGTGCAGAACAGTTTTGGTTTCCAAATGATGAAAACCCAGTAAATGTGACCTGAAAATAACACTTTTCATTGGTTCAGGACAGTTTTTTTTTTCCAAATGATGAAAGACCCCCACCTTTTTTCCTTATTCTGACTTTGTCCTTAGACTGAGGAAGACCTGTTTGAACATCTTTGAGAAATATTTTGTACTTTAAAATGGCTACAGTAGCAGCAGCAGCTGGAGCATCTGCACCACCACCACCACCAAGAGGACCACCACAACATTACATTGGTGGTCAAAAAGAGGAGGAGGAGGAAGAGGAGGAGGAGGGGAGAAGGTGGCTGCAAGAAGACAATACCCCATACAAGCCAAGGCAGCCCATTGTATGGGAGTTTTCTTCTATACCAGAGGGCAAGAAGAAAGTCAATGCGCCCAAGGTGACTTGCCTAATCTGTGGCATGGAACTTTCAAGGGGGAACCCTAACAAAAAATATTATTTTGCTAATAATACCATGATTAGACACATGTAGCGCAAGCATATGAACAACTATTCTGCTGCAGAGATGAGAGTACTGGCCAGTAACCCCCCTAAATCTTAAACCACCACCTCCAAAAGAAAGCAACCCACTCCATCGGGACCAGAGACAAGGGAGACGATCCCTTGCATACAACCACGGTTTGGGGAATTCAGAATTACATGTATTTTTTTGTGGTAAGACCATCTCCTATGGTGAACATAACGCTCATCCTCCTTGCTGGTGACAACCACAATTGCCCCAAAAAACCCTAATTTTTTCCTGTTTTTTTTGCTCCAGTTAAGCCATTTTCAATTCCCTGTTTTTTGTTTCTCCCCATAAAAATAACAAAAAAATATAAAATAGTTCATAAAAGCCAAAAAAAGTACAAAATGTTCAAAAAACATTAAAAAAAATATAAAACAACAAAAAGAAGAAAAAAGCAGTTCTTTTTAGAACTACCTCCAATTTATAAAAAAAGGCTACATTTTTTAAAAACTCTGTCATTCTTTTTCCCCCATGGTACGCTCCCCAGTCCGCTCTGCGGTGCGCGTACCAGGCGCTCCCCGCCATGCGGGGCCCTTTTATGGCCCCCACATAAAACCTAGGGGATCAGGGGGGTCTACTCTGCCCCCTTATGATCATTTCCCCCTTTGATTTTGCCTCCTCTTGTGTCTCGATCTTACCGAGACACAAGATGGCGGCCGCTCCGGACTGTTTCGAATGCATACAGACACCCGAGAGCCAATCAGCTTTCCGCGCGCAATTCGCGAAGCGCGCCCCGAGCGCTCCCCGGTGCGCGGCCATAGATATATATTTTTTTGAACCTAAATTACTCAAAATCCACTGGAGCACATATCTTGAGACATAGCAAAGGCACATCGGGCTACCAGTCCCTACAATTTTGCCAAGTTTGGTGGAAATCCATTCAGCCGTTTGGGCTAAAAGTGAGGTTGACCGCTCTATGGATATTAACATGGGCAAAACAGGTTTTGGGACCCCCCTTTTATCTTGCCCCCGCTTGACGAATCCCCCCCAAACTTAAAGGGAAGGACCAAAGCACCGCGAGGCAAATTTGAGGAAATTTTCAGGCAGATTCCTCAACCGGCGCCAAAGTTATTCCCAATATAATTTGAGATTTTGCATTGAAAAAAATCCTAACTATAACTACCTACTGCCATAATATATATATTACCTACTGGCGGTCGCCAGTAGGTATATATAGTTAGGATTTTTTCTCCATGGGACTTTTGAAAATTCTATGTCTAATAACTTTGGCGTTTGTGTACGGAATCGGTTGAAATATTCAGGAAAATGGCACATTTTGTTTCTGAGCAGCCCCTGAAAATTTGGGGGGGTTTCGTCAAGGGGGGGCCGAGAAAAAAGGGGGGTCCCAAAACACGTTTTTCCCATTCATTTTTCCATAGGGCGTTTGGCCTCACTTTTAGCTCGAACGGCTGAATGGATTTGCACGAAACTTGGCAAAATTGTAGGGACTGTTAGCCCGATGTGCCTTTGCTAGGTCTCAATGTTAGAACCGGCTGTCTCTAGTTGGCAGAGGTATACACTTCTGACAAATAGGGACACTCCTTTTCTAGTCAGGGCAAGGGGATCACACCCTTCGATAACCCCTGCTCACCCCCTTGGTAGCTTGGCAGAGCAGAACAGGCTTATCTCAGAGGCTGTGCGTTAAGCAATTATGACCACATACAGTAACACAGTGAATGCACTACAAATGGACACGACACCGTAGTATTATAAAAATAAGTATTTTTATATAAGACTTAGCACAAGACCAAATAACGGCAAAACTGTACACAATCGGAATAAATACGTTCGGGAAGGAAAAAGGATAGTTCAAAGGTAGTTTCTTCTTTAGCACAAAAAGTCTTTTAGTAACAAGCAAATCTTCTTCTTGGAAACACAGTTCTTAGCAACAGGGTAACCCACACGGGAGTTACACAACGTCGAGGCAAAGTTAATCCACAGGTTCGGCGTCGACCGCGAGGAGCGCTACGTCGAGCCCGGAGTCACACGGACCCCCAACAACACAGTACCTTAGGAAAATGAAGCACACGATGATCAGCGGCGTCGAGCAATCCGGCGTCGCGTCTTCGGTGTCGATCAGGCCTCAGCAGGCGTCGTTGATGATGCAGTTGCACAGAGTGAGCAGCGCTCACGGCGTCGAAGGGCACACGGTTGATGCGATCAGCAGCGGGGCAGACACGCGGTCCTCTGGAGTTAGAGCCGTACTCCTACTCACTGGCGTTGCGGCTGGCGTCGGTTGGGCCCAGCGTCCGGTCGTCGTGATCGCTGTTCCTTTCAGAGGTGCTGGATTCACACTTCCAGCAAATAGCACTTTTAGCAGGTGAAGTCCTTTAGCCCTGTGACTTCAGCAGGAGACTGGCACTCTTCCAGTCCTTGGAGATTTTCTTAGCAAGCGTGAGAGTACACACACAGTTCCTCTCTCCTGGTTCCTTGGCAAAAATAAAGAAGCACTGCAGGATTCCCCCAACAACAGCACACTGGCAGAAGGGGTAGGCAGTCCTTTAGATCAGTAGGCTTCTTGTCCTTGGTTACAGGGTTCCTTGTCAGAAGTGATCTGATTTCCTAGTTCAGGGGTCCTTCTCTTATACCCCTTTTCGTCTTTGATCCCTTTGTCTATGCCGGGGGTTTCCCAACATCCTGGGTCTGTGGTGGGTGGAGCTAGGCAGTAGCACCTGGCCTATTCATTGAGCCGGGCAGAGTCCTCAGACGCCCCGCAGGAGGTGGAGCCAGCATTGATACTGGCAGGAGCAGAGCTATCGCCCTCCTGGCAGGAGGGGGGGCTAGGATCGTCCATGGCAGGCACAGAGGCATTAGCCGCTTGGCAGGAGGTGGAGCCGGCATTGTATCAGGCAAGGCAGGCTATCAACAGCTACTCTCCCCCTACTCTCAACGTAAATGTCCCACTCATCCCACACTGACTCATCCAGACCTCTGGAGCCACCCAGCTCCTGTCACACACACGCAAGACCAGCAGAAACCAGATATGGTTAGGCAAGAAAATAGACACTTTCTAAAAGTGCTATTTTCGAACCCAGAGTCCAAAAACCATCCACACCAACGGATGCGTAATTAAACCCCGAGTTCAGGGATACCAAACTCGACATTGCACCGTGCTCTCCGAGCCAGCTAGGATCATAGCATTAATAATCCCGGCGGCCCATTCTAATCAATGGAGAGCAGGCTACCTCGCAATAGTGAAGCACGAAGATGGCGGTACTTCACTATCAGGACATGCCAACTTGGTCAGGCGTGTCCTTCCTTACACTTACAATGCACCCTGCCCACGGGCCTACCATAGGGGTGACTAACATGAAGTTAAGGGAAGGTTGGAGGGGCTGGCAAGTAGGTATACCTGCGCAGCCAGCGTGACAGTACAAGACTGCACGTGGGTCGCGCAATGACCGACCCGTAGACATTCTTTTCCAAGGCCGCTCCTGTGGGTGGCACAACACGTGCTGCAAGCCCACGAGCGGCATTTGTATTTACAAGCCCCGGCACTCCTGGTGCACTAGACTAGGGACTGACAGTAAACCAAATAAGCCAAACATGGATACAATAGATACATCATTTTACCATCGGGAGCACTTGCGCTATGGCACTGATTAGCAGTGACACGGCGCCCAAAGCATATACCAGCAAAACATCGTAAAACAGTAGAGGCAAACAGAAAAATGGAGGAGAGACTCAAGCCAATGATGTCAGGTCTAACACGTGTCCCCTCCAGCTGAAATGTGGGGAGAACTACCCTTAACCTAGGGAGTCCTCATCACTAAGGCGGAAAAATCTGGACAGACCATCAGCATTGGCGTGATCTGTGCCAGGGCGGTGTTCCACCGTAAAGTCCATCCCCTGTAGAGCAATGGACCACCTCAACAGTTTTGGGTTCTCACCCCTCATTTGCATCAACCATCTGAGGGGCCTGTGGTCTGTCTGAACCCGGAAGTGAGTCCCAAACAGGTAGGGTCTTAGCTTCTTCAGCGCCCAGACCACAGCAAATGCTTCTCTCTCTATCGCACTCCACCTCGTTTCCCTGGGAAGTAACCTCCTACTGATGAAGGCTACAGGCAAGTCTCGGCCCTCTTCATTCACCTGAGCTAGAACAGCCCCCACGCCATGCTCTGAAGCGTCCGTCTGAACAATGAATTCTTTCGAAAAGTCGGGTGCCTGGAGTATAGGTGCTGTGCACATTGCAGTTTTCAGGGTGTCAAAGGCCGTTTTACAGGCATCAGTCCAGATCACGTTTCGTGGCTGATTCCTGGAAGGCAGCGAAGTCAAGGGGTGCACAATGTTACCGTAATCCTTGACAAACCTCCTGTAATAACCCGTGAGTCCTAAAAAGGCTCTCACCTGCGTTTGGGTTTTGGGCGGCGCCCAAGCCAGGATGGTATCAATCTTGGGTTGCAGGGGGGCAACCTTGCCGCTCCCTACTTGGTGCCCCAAGTACACCACAGAACCCTGCCCAATCTGGCACTTACTGGCTTTGATTGTGAGGCCTGCACCGCGCAGGGCCAACAACACTTCCTGGAGGTGGCGCAAGTGTTCCTCCCAGCTGGCGCTGAACACTGCGATGTCGTCCAGGTAGGCGGCACTGAAGTCCTCCAGTCCAGCCAAGACCTGGTTGACCAACCTCTGGAAGGTGGCGGGGGCATTCTTCATCCCAAAGGGCATCACCCGGAACTGGTATAGCCCATCTGGTGTGGAGAACGCTGACCTCTCTTTTGCCCCATCGCTCAAGGCGATCTGCCAGTACCCAGACGTTAAATCAAACGTACTAAGGTACCGGGCAGCTCCCAACCGATCGATGAGCTCATCAGCTCTGGGGATGGGGTGCGCGTCAGTCTTCGTGACCGAATTGAGCCCTCGGTAGGCCACGCAGAACCGGAGTTCTGGTGAAGCACCAGGCGCTGCAGCCTTCGGGACCAAGACCACTGAGCTGGCCCAAGGACTGCTAGAGGACTCAATCACCCCTAACGCGAACATTTTGGAGACCTCCTCCTTAATGTACGCTCTGACCTTTCAGTCACCCTGTAAGCCTTGTGCTTCACAGGAGGGCTGTCTCCGGTGTCAACGTCATGGACACACCAATGCGTGACACCCGGAACCAAGGAAAACAGATCCGGGAATTGCCCCAACAGTTGGTGACAATCCTGTCTCTGTTCAAGGGTCAGTGTGTCAGAGAGGACCACACCATCCACTGACCCGTCTTGCTCTTTAGCATACAGGAGGTCAGGAAGAGGTTCACTCTCCTCCTCCGTTCCATCATCTGTAGCTAGGAGCATGCCCACTTCGGACCTTTCTAAGTGGGGCTTCAAACGGTTGACATGCAGGACCCGCAAGGGATTCCTGGGAGATTTCAAGTCCACCAGGTAGGTGACATCGCTCTTTTTCTCCACAACCTTAAACGGTCCAGTCCACCTGTCCTTGAGCGCACAAGGTTCCACAGGGGACATGACCCACACTTCCTGACCAGGCTGAAGCTCTACCAGAGTGGCATTCCGGTCGTACCAACGCTTCATCTCCTCCTGGCTGGCCTCCAGATTTGCCTGAGCAAGTTCTCTGAAGCGCCGAGTCTGGTTCCGAAAGGCCAGCATGTAACTGTATACATCCTGGGGAGGTTTCCTGGGAGATTGATCCCAGCCTTCCTTGACCAGACTCAAAGGCCCTCTTACCGGGTGACCGTATAAGAGCTCAAAGGGGCTGAACCCTAGAGCCTTCTGCGGTACCTCACGGTAAGCAAACAATAGGCATGGCAAGAGGACGTCCCATTTCCGCCTCATTGGTTCTTCAAGACCCATAATCATGCCTTTCAGGGTCCGGTTGAATCTCTCAACCAGCCCATTTCCTTGAGGGTGGTAAGGAGTGGTGAACTTGTAGGTTACCCCTTACTCCTTCCACAGAGACTTCATATAGTTCGAAATGAAGTTGGTGCCTCGGTCGGACACCACCTCTCTGGGGAACCCCATCCGGGAGAAAACACCCATCAGTGCCCGTTCCACCACGGGGGCCGTCACTGTCCTGAGAGGGATGGCTTCCGGGTACCTCGTGGCATGGTCCACCAAGACCAGGATGAACCTGTTGCCCAGGGCTGTCTTGGGGTCCAGGGGCCCAACAATGTCAATACCCACCCGGTCAAAGGGGGTGCTGACCACTGGAAAAGGTTGGAGGGGAGCCTTCTGCTTCCTTCCGCTTTTCCCACTTGCCTGGCAAGTGCGACAAGTCTTGCAATGGATGTCTACATCCCTACGCATCTGAGGCCAATAGAAATGGGTGACAAGCCTGTCATAGGTCTTGTCCTGCCCCAGATGTCCAGCTAACGGTACGTCATGAGCCAACCCCAGTAGGAAGGCTCTGAAGCGCTGGGGTACCACCAGCACACGGGCTGACCCAGGCTCAGCAGCCTTAGGCTCGCTATACAGGAGGTCGTTCTCCCAGTACACAAAATGTGACCCTGACTGATCACCTGAGGATTGGGCTGAGGCCTGCTGCCTCATGCCCACAAGAGAAGGGCACACCTTCTGTTCCGCACAGAATTCCTCCCTGGAGGGACCACCATCCTGCTGCCAGTGGGTCAGCTCGGGCAGATCTCCTAGTTCGGCAATTTGTTCCCCTGTGGGCTCCAGGGCATCCCCCTCAGGGTCTACCTCCTTCTGGACCACGGGAACGACGGGGGCCGGTTTCCCGCGCCTCCTGCCTCTTCTCTTCACAGCTGGGTCCTGGGCCGTACTTTCAGGCTCCGGGACCCCATCAACACCCTTACTCGCTGTCATGGATCGAGTGGTTGCACACACCCACTCTGGCACACCCAACATTTTCAAGTGCGCCGCTCTCTCCACCTTAGCCCAAGGGGAGTCTTCCAAATCATTGCCCAGGAGACAGTCGACAGGCATGGCGGGCCTCACAGCAACCTGAAGAGTACCTGAAACTCCCCCCCATTCAAAGGAAACCTGAGCCACCTCACACTCTTTCTGGGAGTTATCGGCAGCTATCACGGGGTAGAATGCGTGGGGAACCACCTGCTCTCTGGACACCAAGTGACACTTGACAGCTGTCACACTCGCTCCGGTGTCTCTGAGAGCTTCCACTCTATGGCCATTAATGGTCACCCACTGCCTATATTTACTAGTGTTACTAGGCAGAGGGGGTGGAGGGACCATTTGCATGTCTCCTAGCGAGACCAGGGACATTTCTGCGGGACCCCTCCCACCATGGACAACCATCTCCTCCCCTCCCAAGGCTACACTTGCCAACTGACGAGGGGGCGCACGCGGCGGTGCATTCGAATCCTTCTTGGGACACTGGGGGTCATAAAACCGGTGTCCCACCTGCCCACAACCGTAGCAGGTTAGGGGGCCCCTATGAACAGGTTTACCCGTCGGGGCCCCTGGCTTCTTCTCAGGGGGAGGCTGGGAACCTTTCCCTTGGTTCCCTTGGGGATTACTTTGGGGCCCTTTCTGAGACTCCTTCTGTTTTCCCTTGTCCCCCCCACTCTTCTGCTGGGGACCCTGCCCACCTTTGGCTGAGTCTCCCACTGGACCCTTGTGGACCCTGGTACTGACCCAGCGGTCCGCCTCCTCAGCAAGTTTTCTAGGGTTAGATATCTTGCTATCAATCAGGTGCTGGCGCAGCTCTGGAAAACAGTTATTAGACAAGTGCTCCCACGCAAACAGATCATAGAGAGCTTCATAACTTTCCACTTTGCTGCCCTTTACCCAACCATCCATGGCTCTGCAAGAATAAGACACATATTCAACCCACGTCGTACCAGGCAACTTCTTGCATTCTCTAAAAGCTTGTCTGTACTGCTCGGGGGTTAAACCATATCGCAACATTAAAGCATCTTTCATATGAGCATACAACATCCTATCCGCAACAGGCATGTCTAACAGGGTATCTCTTCCCTCGTTCACAAAGCGACCCCACAACCCCGCTCCCCAATTCTTCTCAGGGACCTGGTGGGCCAACAATGCTAACTCATATGCTTTAAACCACTGACCAATATCTTCATTCTTATTGTAATCTTTGATCACATCTTTCGGGAAGTAAAACTTACTTTCTGCAGGCTCGGATGGAATGCTGCCACCAGAGGGATTCAACTCTAACTTTTTAGCTTGGATATCCAGTTCCCTCAACCTGGCTTCACGCTCCAAAGCTAACTTCTCTCGTTCAAACTCCAACTTTTTGATCTCTAAGTCAGCTTCCCTTCTACCTCTTGCATTTTCTAACTCCAACTGCCCATTTATTTTTAGCCTTGCCATCTCCATGTTGTAAGCTCGCTCTTTCGCCCTTTCTTCTCTTTCTTCAGGGGAAAGACCTTTGGAGGAAACACTGCTTCCGGGAGAGGGCACAGGTCCATTCACTGGCACCTCCTCATCCCCTTCCTCTGTGGGTACCACCACCACATCAGAGGGATTTCTGGATTCCCACCAGGCCTGTAATGCTTTATAAAAATCATCTTTTCTCGAGAGGCCGGTGGTAGGAACTTCAAACTGGTTGCAAAAGTGTTTCAGCTCATCTTTCTTGTATCTTTTTAGCTTACTCCTATCGAACTCTTCAACAGCAACGATAGCAGGGGCAGTGACTCCGTTGTCACTCATGGTTACAACTGGCAGTGTTCAGAAAATCAAGTTTCAGAAAAGCGGAGAACAAAAATAGGATCCTTCCGAATCAGATTGTGACTGCGCTATGGTCTGCTTTCACTATGTAGCGCACACTAATCACTGTACATGGGTCATAAATGCAAAGTCCAAATCCTCACCGCTGACCCACCAATGTTAGAACCGGCTGTCTCTAGTTGGCAGAGGTATACACTTCTGACAAATAGGGACACTCCTTTTCTAGTCAGGGCAAGGGGATCACACCCTTCGATAACCCCTGCTCACCCCCTTGGTAGCTTGGAAGAGCAGAACAGGCTTATCTCAGAGGCTGTGCGTTAAGCAATTATGACCACATACAGTAACACAGTGAATGCACTACAAATGGACACGACACCGTAGTATTATAAAAATAAGTATTTTTATATAAGACTTAGCACAAGACCAAATAACGGCAAAACTGTACACAATCGGAATAAATACGTTCGGGAAGGAAAAAGGATAGTTCAAAGGTAGTTTCTTCTTTAGCACAAAAAGTCTTTTAGTAACAAGCAAATCTTCTTCTTGGAAACACAGTTCTTAGCAACAGGGTAACCCACACGGGAGTTACACAACGTCGAGGCAAAGTTAATCCACAGGTTCGGCGTCGACCGCGAGGAGCGCTACGTCGAGCCCGGAGTCACACGGACCCCCAACAACACAGTACCTTATGAAAATGAAGCACACGATGATCAGCGGCGTCGAGCAATCCGGCGTCGCGTCTTCGGTGTCGATCAGGCCTCAGCAGGCGTCGTTGATGATGCAGTTGCACAGAGTGAGCAGCGCTCACGGCGTCGAAGGGCACACGGTTGATGCGATCAGCAGCGGGGCAGACACGCGGTCCTCTGGAGTTAGAGCCGTACTCCTACTCACTGGCGTTGCGGCTGGCGTCGGTTGGGCCCAGCGTCCGGTCGTCGTGATCGCTGTTCCTTTCAGAGGTGCTGGATTCACACTTCCAGCAAATAGCACTTTTAGCAGGTGAAGTCCTTTAGCCCTGTGACTTCAGCAGGAGACTGGCACTCTTCCAGTCCTTGGAGATTTTCTTAGCAAGCGTGAGAGTACACACACAGTTCCTCTCTCCTGGCTCCTTGGCAAAAATAAAGAAGCACTGCAGGATTCCCCCAACAACAGCACACTGGCAGAATGGGTAGGCAGTCCTTTAGATCAGTAGGCTTCTTGTCCTTGGTTACAGGGTTCCTTGTCAGAAGTGATCTGATTTCCTAGTTCAGGGGTCCTTCTCTTATACCCCTTTTCGTCTTTGATCCCTTTGTCTATGCCGGGGGTTTCCCAACATCCTGGGTCTGTGGTGGGTGGAGCTAGGCAGTAGCACCTGGCCTATTCATTGAGCCGGGCAGAGTCCTCAGACGCCCCGCAGGAGGTGGAGCCAGCATTGATACTGGCAGGAGCAGAGCTATCGCCCTCCTGGCAGGAGGTGGGGCTAGGATCGTCCATGGCAGGCACAGAGCCATCAGCCGCTTGGCAGGAGGTGGAGCCGGCATTGTATCAGGCAAGGCAGGCTATCAACAGCTACTCTCCCCCTACTCTCAACGTAAATGTCCCACTCATCCCATACTGACTCATCCAGACCTCTGGAGCCACCCAGCTCCTGTCACACACACGCAAGACCATAAGAAACCAGATATGGTTAGGCAAGAAAATAGACACTTTCTAAAAGTGCTATTTTCGAACCCAGAGTCCAAAAACCATCCACACCAACGGATGCGTAATTAAACCCCGAGTTCAGGGATACCAAACTCGACATTGCACCGTGCTCTCCGAGCCAGCTAGGATCATAGCATTAATAATCCCGGCGGCCCATTCTAATCAATGGAGAGCAGGCTACCTCGCAATAGTGAAGCACGAAGATGGCGGTACTTCACTATCAGGACATGCCAACTTGGTCAGGCGTGTCCTTCCTTACACTTACAATGCACCCTGCCCACGGGCCTACCATAGGGGTGACTAACATGAAGTTAAGGGAAGGTTGGAGGGGCTGGCAAGTAGGTATACCTGCGCAGCCAGCGTGACAGTACAAGACTGCACGTGGGTCGCGCAATGACCGACCCGTAGACATTCTTTTCCAAGGCCGCTCCTGTGGGTGGCACAACACGTGCTGCAAGCCCACGAGTGGCATTTGTATTTACAAGCCCCGGCACTCCTGGTGCACTAGACTAGGGACTGACAGTAAACCAAATAAGCCAAACATGGATACAATAGATACATCATTTTACCATCGGGAGCACTTGCGCTATGGCACTGATTAGCAGTGACACGGCTCCCAAAGCATATACCAGCAAAACATCGTAAAACAGTAGAGGCAAACAGAAAAATGGAGGAGAGACTCAAGCCAATGTTGTCAGGTCTAACACTCAATATATGTGCTCCAGTGGATTTTGAAAAATTAACATTTTAAAAAACAGATATATCTGTGACAGCGTCCCGGGTAGCGCTCCGGTTCGCGAACTTTTCGCGTAACGGAACTTTGCAAAGCGAAGCTGATTGGCTCTCCGGTGTCTGTCAACATTCTCAACAGTCCGGAACGGCCGCCATCTTGTCTCTCGGTAGGATCGAGAGACAAGAGGAGGAGAAAAACAAAGGGGGAATTTAATGAAAGGGGACCAGGTAGACCTGTAGTGTAGTTCCTAGTTTCCCACTAGGCCCTGCGCATTGGAATAACATAAACAGTAGTATCGACGTGGAACTGCTTATATTCCAGGCCTCCACTGACTATGCTAAACTTAATTGGGTTGTGTTACCAACTAGCTCAGAGGTCACTGGAAACTTTCTTCTCTGCATAGGAAGTGATCAGCTTCCTTGGCACAGACAAGAAGGGATTCAGTTTTCCAACAACCGTGCAACATGACAACTTTGCTCCTCAGATCAAGAGTCGATCTCTAGGGTCGTGTGAAACAATAGACATGTATTTCACTCAGTCAGTCTAGTGCAGTTTACTTTCACGAGATGTAGAGAATAGAGAGACGGGCGTTTGTCAATAAAGGGTTAACATTTATTGAACAGTCTTTCTTCTCGTACAAGAGAAATGTATTGCCACAATTGCAATAATTGTTATTATAAAAAGTACGTACAGTAAGATAAGTATTGCGAAATAGAACTGTAAAAGCATTGATATGGTTTCTTAGCCATACAATGGTTTAAAAGTAATAAAACATATATACAGTCATATATACATTAGGCTAACATACTCAACTGGTGCTTCTAACTAAGCCTACCCCAGTGTGCCTGACCTAAGCCTAACACGTGAAAAGGGGAGTAAGTAAGTAGCTTAAGTTAAGTTGGTTTTGCCAAGGTTTGTTTCAAGAATTCTCGTCTAAGGGTTTAGTCAACACCATACCTCTGAATAGAATGATGGAGGATTGGTATCTCCTTCAGGGGTCTCTCTCGATATCCCAGTCACCCGCGAGGGTAAACCGGAAGTGCCGGGACTGGATTTCTCTGCATGAGAAAGGCAGCAGCTCTCTTCAGCGCGTCGAGGAAGGAGGGGGGACAGCGTCCGTGGGCAGCTGGAATCTGCTGGATGTCTTCGCAGAGGACGGCTGTTCAGCTCCTTAAGCGTACTGCACCATAGGTCGCGCTTTAGCGGCGATAATGATATCAGCAGCTTCACCACCACGGGATAGCAGGCTGCAGCGACAGAGTGCTAGATTTACTAACACAGGATCATGCAGGCAGCTGGCATCAGCAACAGGCAACGAACATTGCTTAAGGCAACGTTGGTAATATTTATACCTGACAGGTGCCGGGTTTGACGCAAGTTTGCTGGACATAAGACGTCAATTAAAGATGTCACTAGGAAGTGATAGTTATCAGTTGCTCATTAGAGTTCCATTACTAATCAAAACATAGCAAGCGGGGATTTCCAGGTTTGCTAAGTTTTTATCTTGTTGAAGAACTCGGAGTGTTATCTAGGAATATCAGATAGTGACTGCTGCTCTGTCATTGCACTAATTGGTCGCAAAGGAAGTAGCAGAGAGTCATGCTGGAATGTGGCTCTGTTCATGTGAGGCCAGAGATGACTTTTCAGAAAATCGCACTTGAACGGTTATGCCAATATAGGGAATAAAGGGATTTATAGCCGAATAGGGGCATAAGGTCACAGTATCGATCAGGAACCTAGATTAACACGCAACACCCACTCCACGGGTTAATGTCCATCAAAATTACTAAAACTAAGCAATTAGATGCATGTGTAACATTGCCCACCCCAAAATACATAAATGCATTCAAAATAGGCGTACTCGTAATACATGGAATTTCAGGTACTGTACGTTTTTTAAAAGCATAGAAATCATTCAAATAATTATTGCATATGAAATCAATGAACGATTATGCAAAAAGAATTACACATGAAGTATCTCTGACAGAAGAAATGCGAGATAAATCATCACATAAAAATGCATTGTAATAACATGTGTGCTAGAGGCTGGTGTAGTATTGTTATGTCTCTAGATGTGTTTTAGAAATAGAAGTGTGAAGCTTCTGTTCTCTAAGAATAGTTTTTACGTTAAGCAAAGAATTGTTTGTGCCAAAAAAAGGTCAATATTAGGAAAAATTGTCCAATTCAAAGAAAATAGATTTCCAAAGCTCTTGGCAGTTTTTGTTGATCAAAACTGAAGGCCGAATTCAGAGTTCATGGAACGCTGTGTGTCGGAAAGCTTCTAAAAGTTATTGTTTCTCTACGGGTGAGAACATCGTATCAGACAGGCTCTCAAAGAATTGGTCTACAAATTGAGGTGATAGTTCAACCAAATTAGATAGCGCTGTAACTTGGCAGGTGTGAGAATGATTGCTGTCATCATATTCGGGAGCAGCAATGCTCACATCTCGCTGTACCTGGGTGATGTTGCTTTTGTCACTCGCTCCACTGTTACCACTTGGCTGTAGTACAGGAGTCTCCACAAATGCCGTCATCAGGATTGGTAGCCGCTGGGGACAACACAATGCGTGAGCCGTTATTGGACTGAGCAAAGTATCGACGTCCATCGGTACTGCTGATGGAAGTGAAAGACAGATGTCCAACACGCATTCATCGCCGCAAAGCATACACCGTAGCACAGGTAAAATGCAATTTTGCCATATTGGTCTGAATGAAAGGAACCAGGTCATGTTTAGATCTCTCAGCCTGGCCAATCCGAGGACGTTAGTTATCCTGTCCCGGTAGCGCATTGCTAGGATTGTCTCTTCCATTCCCATGGGAGCTATGTCTGAGCCGAGGCTTGCCATAACGAAGCAGGAGGGTCAAAAATAGAATCCCCGCGATGAGTCCCAAAAATAATGGTATGCCGCCAAAAATGGAGTGCACAAAATTAGGAAAGATTCCCAAAATTGCCCGGAAGGGTGTTAGCAGTCCCGTAAAGACTGTATTAAATATGCCTGGGATGCTTGTTGCACTAGACATGTTAAGGAGTTGGCTGAACATTTCTACGAAATGCACGGGGCAATTTGTTGATAAAAGGTCATGAACCTCAGTAGCCGTCCTTGCGACTAGAAGATCATACGTCTCTTTAGATGACGTTATAGGCACTGTTGTCTGTAAAAGTACAGATTTCACTTTGCTTAATGTATCAATTCGTATAGAATAGAGATTCAGACGAGGCCAGAGGGGAGTCACTATGTCTGGAGGCCCGCTCGGGAACAATGCTTGCATACAACATTTGACCATGGACGTTACTTCTTTAGATAACTTTTCCCTGGCGTCAGGCCACAACATCTGTGATCCGTTCTAAGAATGTAACTCCCGTTTGCGAGTTGCATAAAGAAGGGCTCTATCTGAGTTGCAGGTGTGACTAGCTGGTGGCATGAAAGGTTGTTTGAATTTCCATCACATGCTCCGTGTAAATTAATACCCTGACACAAAAGTATACCGCTTAGTGAATGTTTACAATTCTCACCACTAAGAAATACATTTTTGTCGCTGTCACTATAGCAAGAATGAGTGTATGGTAATTTCCATATAGATTTTACATATCCTTTACCCAATTGTTCATACTGGCCAGCAGGTATGTACTCAAGGCACTTTTTAAATTGGAAAGTTGTTATCGGAATTGTGATAATTCCGTGTATTATCCATTCAATGACAGGACTCTCTGACATTGTCAATGGTAATCTCTCGAGTTTTTCGATGCTCAGGATTGTATAGTCTGCTCCTTTCTGCGCCAAACTGATCTGTTTATCAGTAAGGTTAAAACTGGAAAATAATGACGTTGTGTTGATTAAACGCCAAGGCACATAGCCTGAACGAAGATTTTGCAGCGTCCAGCCTAATTCTAGAATAGAGCGTAATTGAGACTGGCCATGTTGTAACATTAGCAAATCTCTGTCTATCACATCAAAGGCAGAGGATACAATATTGTCCAACGAATATATTCTGGAAGACAGAGTCGTTAACCCATTGTCTACCACAGAAAGTGATTTCTCCAAATTAATACGATCAATTTCTCGTATTTTCTCAGCAGTTTCAATTTGCTTTACTTTCCAAGCCTCGTTGTAAGCAGCATAGATGCTGGTCGCTATGAAACGCTTTTGACGCTGTTTGCGTGGTCCAAGAATGAAATCGCGCAAATCAGCACCATCTTTTAATAAAGATAAGTGTTGCTTAATTTCAGCCAGTGTGGATGATTGTAGCCATTCAAGGCAGAGTTTCCCTACACTGTATGTTGTTATAATCCCTGGATGTTGTCTTTGGGAGTATCTACGGTCTAATCTGGTCATTTTTAACCCCTGAGTTTTATTCAGGAATCTATCTTGACAACTGTTTGTGTCTGTAGGCCAGATTAACCACTTTTTCCAATCAGGATGTGTTCTGTTGAAATGTAAAATTTGTGACACCCCTAACTCAATATCTGTAGTTGTATTCTCAGGTATTGGCTTTGGTATAGACGGTGTTCTAAGGTCTTTGTTCTTAGCTAGGCCAAGACAAGATGTTTGGTGTATTGTGTCATTTAAAAACAACATTTGTTCTGGTATCATGCAGGTTCTAAATAGTGCTTCAATGCCTTGCACCTGCCAATCTTTTGTACCCCAAATTGTTTTCGTTTCAATATTATTTTTCCAATAATCAAAACCAAATGTCATCATTTTGTCATAAAATGCTTCTGAATATATCAATTTAGAATTTGTCAGCATTGTTTTCATTCCTGTTTTATCTAACAGTTTGTAATAAAACGTTTCTGCATCACTGGTGTTAAACCCTGAAAAATATTTGAATTTCTCAAAAAATGCTTTAGAACTGCTTTTAGGTGGTGTAGAACAATGTTCCCATTGATTATACATAAAAACATTTCTAGGCTGTGCAGATTTATGTAAGTAATGATCCCCATAGTGGGTGTAACAGAATAACTGCTCATAACTAGATGAACCTTGTAAATAATCATGATCTGTGAATCTAGCTGACATTACTAAATCAGACATCATGTCATTAATACTGTTAAAGTCCCAATCATCAGAGAATGTACTTGGTGTCACAAAGTCACTTAAGGAAACCTTTAGTTGATGAGGATACTTCAGGATTTCGACCGGACCATAGATCTCATAGTCTGTTTTCTCCCATACTACCCCACCAGGTATTGGAATTGCTGTGACATTTACTGTTGACAGTTCTCTTTTCTTCACGTGGGATGATCTGTGTGGTTTCAGGACTAGGTTGATGTTCTGACTTGCTGTGTCCATTGTAATAAAATTTCCTTCAATGAATTTTCCCAAACACAGTACCATGATGAGCCAAAGCAGGAGGAAAAATACACCTAGACCGAACCAGAACTCTAGCCAAGGGGAAATAAGGTAGATTTCCTTCAGTTCATGAAAGAGTTCTGTTGCTTTTTCTTTAAAAGACTTATTTGTTTCTGGCATCACTTCGGGGTCGTTTTGATCTTCAGAGAAGTTGTCGAAGTTGATGAAATAACCAGAGGCAGTTCTGTCAATTGATGGGATTGTTCTTTCAATCTGTCTCTCGGTAGCACTTTCTGATGCCACATCATTGTAGACTGGTGTTGTTTCTTGACGAACTGTTTCAATCTGTGTTTCAAGAGGCACGAGTTCCATGGCATTATTGCATAGTCCTTCATTGTGCACTGCAGGCTGATCGAATGTGATTAGTCTTTCAGTTTGAACCTCTTGGATTGTTGCAAGTTTGGGTATTCTGTTGTTTCTTGGGAGCCCACTGGGCCTACTGTTGATTATAGGCCACATGCTTGTGGTTTTATCAGATCGATAGACACGACTCTGTTCTCCTTTTTACCAGCAAGGGGCGGTAGCACAACTGATCTTGTTCCGGTGACTGCCAAGACAGGTACTGCTTTTCTGTAAGAAGGCCCAAATTCCTTCTTAACCGCGATCTTTTCTCTGACTAGATCCCCAATCTTTGGAATCCAGACAGGCCTTGCTGGGGCTGTTGCGGGTGGTGCCTCGTCAGTGGTACTTGGCTGTTGCTTTAACTTTATGTTGCTTAATGATTTTCTTGTTTCATTCAGTTCCTGTAAAACAGCCAAACGATCCTTTACATCAAAGTGCTTTGTTTCTTCTTGTACCACTGACATGTGACTATTGAGGTCCTGAACTCGCATTCGAATTCCGAACAATAGTTCGTATGGGCTGAAACCGTTTAGAGAATTTCTTGGCATGTTGTTAAGACTAGTCTGGACACTTATTAAATGTTTGACCCACCCAGCGCCTGAACCTAATACCTTCGCTGTTATAGATTGCTTTATGTCCCAGTTTTTTCTTTCTACCACACTATTCCCTTCGGGGTGCGACGGACAAGAATACCGCAACCCAATTCCCATGCTAGCCATGGCCTCCTTATAGGCTCGAGAGCTGAAGGCAGGACCCTGATCAGAATGGAACGTGGTAATTGCGTATGTGCCGATAAAGACTCGCAAATCTTTTATAACCGTTCTAGCGTCAGCCGAGCGCTGGAGGCCTCATTTTTTAAGTGCTTTTAGCCTTGACTAATTAATAGGACGCAGGTTGGGGTGCAGGCAGCGTTACGCTCTTTCTGACTGGTAGCCGGTAGCAAGGTTCGCTACTGCGATCCCTATTGCAGTTTTCACAGTTGTTTGCATATATTTGGTGTTCTACACTCATTCCCGGCCACCAGTATACTGATTGTAATTCAGTCAGAGAAACCTTAATTGTTTGGTGTCTCAGACCCAAACCCATATGTGCGTCTGCTATTAAAAATATTCTCCTGTTCGTGTTTGGAATTACTCTGTCCCCCACTCCAGGGATTCGAGCAAAAGAAACGGAGTTTGCATCGATTATGTATGCATAATTGAGTGGATAGTTTACGGGTAGTGCTGCACAGTCGCCTTTTACGGTCGTTTTTACTGCCAGCATGGTTTCCCCGTCTATATACTTATCTGTACGCTTTTCTGTGGCTACGGAAGCCGGTTTAGTTGCTTCCGCGGTGGCTGTATTAGCCAATGAATTCCCTACAACGTGAACGCCATCACGTTGAAGACTCTGTGCGTGAATCACGTGAGTCTTTTGTAGTTCTTTACTTAAAAGAGCTACCTCGTTCCAGAGCAATTTATGCTTTATTGTGGCACCTGTGTCATCTTTGTAGTCGTTTTCAATCCAATTCTGCAGTTTATTGTTGTAAGAATTGACGCAAAAATGAGAATCGCACACTATAAGTGTGGGGAATTCGCGTTCTGCATTTTCGAGCGCCATCTTTAAACATCTGATTTCAGTTCTTTGAGCCGAACAGTACTTTACTGATTCAGTTTTTGTTATTTTCGGTTTGATTTTACCGCACAGCCAACGACATTTAATGATCGCACATGCTGCATCGTAGGATTTTCTCTCTGCGTTGAAATGCTGTACAGAGCTATCTGTATAGATTATACAGGCATATTGTGGGAGAGGCAGAATTTCGATTGGCAGAGGATATTCTTCTTCATACTCTAAATCATTCAGTTCTTCGTATTGCGGGGCGAAATAGTATTTCACGTCTTCCGCTCCTAGAGAATCTATGCACTGTATCCATTTTGGATCCAGTGACACTGTAGGCAGGTTTACTGGGCTGAATAGCGCCTCGAAGGCGGATTCCGCTGTGAGGATGTTAATCCTTTTCCCGTGTGCTAGTTCTCGTTCATTTGCTAATGCGATTTGCACTGCTTTCACAGTTCTTTCTGTGTGACTGAATGTTTTTTCTGCTTGTGTGTACAAGTGAGATTTAATTGAAATTGGTACCTTTTCTCCCTCATTAGAGGTTAGGTATGTGAATCCGCATCTTCCTGGGATGACTCGGATTACAAGATCACGTGTGTTGTCACGTGTATCTAATTTTGTTTTTGCTAACATGTCTGTTTGCAGTGATCTCAAAATTTCTGTATGTTTTTGAGTCCAATTGATTTGTTTAAAATCAGGTTTTATTAGTTCGTAGAGAGGTTTAACCCTCTCTGCGTAATTTAGAATGTAAGTTCTTCCGAAATTCAGAAAACCTAGAATGGATTGTAAATTCTTCAGCGTTTTTGGAGCTTGGAGTACAGCGCACTTCTCTAAGAAGTTGTCCGCTAGGCTATTCCCTTCACTTGATAATTCGTACCCTAAGAATAGTACTGTCAGATGGGCAATTCGGGACTTTTTAAAGTTGAATTTGTAACCCTCTGCTGCGAACCCAAGTATAATGGTGTTCACTCTCTTCAAGTGAGTATCCAAGTCGTCATCTGTGAGATAAATATCATCTACGTAAGATAATGCTTCATCATCATAGATTTGTAGTAACTCTGTTACCCTAGCTGAGAATAGTCCTGGGCTGTTCTTGAACCCCTGTGGGAGTCGACAGAATTTTTTCTGTGACCCAAATGCGGAGAAAGCGGTCAAATATCTGCTTTCTGGTGCAATGTTTTGACAAAAGAAACCATTAGATATGTCTAATGTCGTTTTATATTTTTTCCTAACTATGTTATTCATTAGGGCTGCACTATGCGAGTTTTGTACTGCAAAGGTTTTGCAACATGTATTAAGGTGTCTGTAGTCCAAAACTAGACGATATGAATTGTCTGGCTTGGAGACAGGAAACAAAGGATTGTTCATTTGAGAGGTGCATGTTTCAATCACCCCCTGGTATTCAAGTTGATCTAAGATCTCCCTGACTTGTTTTTTAGCTTCTTGCTTTATGGGATACTGCCGTTGGGCAGTTGGTTCACTTT
The DNA here is from genome assembly GCF_964263255.1 of Lissotriton vulgaris. Taxonomy (NCBI): domain Eukaryota; kingdom Metazoa; phylum Chordata; class Amphibia; order Caudata; family Salamandridae; genus Lissotriton; species Lissotriton vulgaris. The sequence goes on from NW_028244563.1 coordinate 56,377, forward strand.
TTAGTTGGATTTTGTGAGGAGGTGAATCCTCATCCCATCCTACATGATTTTTATACAATGCAGGTGCCTGGGCTACTGCCCATTTCCTTGCATATGTGTATTTTTTGTGAATCGGTATGTGATTCGAGAAGGCAGGCATAATCACTTCTTCGCCACGAGGGCACTCCCTGACAAACTCCGGGGGCCAATCTTTTTCAGCTAACAGAATATCATAGCCTTTTGAGAGCTTATCCCAAAATAGACCCTTAATTTTCCTAGTCTTATCACCCTCCATACGCAATGTTATTTCGTATATTTTATGGGGCTCGCTAAGTCTGGTGTCGGCAGTTTCAACCTGAATGTATTCATTCGTGTCCACTGTCTCCAGATGACTCATCAAGATCTTGCGCGCTATACTGATTTCTGCTGCACTGTCCAACATTGTCAATGCCCACTCCCCGTTTTTCAACTGTGTCCTCAGTATTCTCGGCATGGTTGATTACTCTAATACTGGCTACCTTCTTTTTAGGAAATTGAGATTTTTTACTCTGAGCAGGTTCCTTGTCTTTGGACTTGGTGTGCTCTCCTGGGTCTGACCGTCCTCTTCTGTCCGAATTCTGTGGAGAAGATCGAGAGGGACGTGTATCAATACTTTGATATCTATCAGGTTTTTTCAGATTATCCCTATTTCTAAGGTTATATCTTTTCTCAGAGGGCTCCCTCTGGGGAGACTGGCGTTCTCGAGTCGGAGTTCTTTCCCTCCGTCGAGGAGACCTTCCTCTGGACTGGAAAACTTTTTCCTTGGGAGTGGATTGTTTATTTCCATCCCAGCTCTTTTTAGGAGTGTTTAAATTATTTTTAATAAATAATTTTTCTGGATTTTCGAGCAGTTGGGGCTTTACTGGTTTCCCACCCAAGCTGTCTCTACCTAATTCTTCATAGCATTTTTCTATGATTTTTGCAAGCTCAACAGGATCTTTTATATCTGTTTCCCTAACCTTCTGGCGAATCGCCACAGATGCTGCTTCTCCTTTAATGTTGGCTAATAATATAGCCGAGACCTGCTTGAAGTCTTTCAGTAATTTCATACCTAGATTTAAAGCGGGCTCTGGACCGAATTCATTTTGAATCTGTTTTAGCACTTCTGGTATAACCGCCATAGACGGGACACCGTGTGTTTTTGTGTAAATGGAAGCCAAGACTGTACCCCAAGTGTCGCAGTCCTCCACGTGTGGTGCGATTCCCATAGGAAGGCAGATGGTCAAGATTCTGTGTTTCTCAATAGGGGTAGTATCAGGAAATACTGCCTCTATTTGAGTGATTTTCTGTGCTAACCAGAAAGGAATTTGTTCCCGTTTTACGGGTGTTTTACCAAGACATGATTGTATGTTCTGTGGTGTAATTTTATTTGTGTTCCCCTGGTGAGGGGTCAGCTGATGTGAATTAACAGCTGGCTGGACTGTTGCAGTCCGCATTACATATTGGACTAATTGCCTATGTATTTTTATTAATGTGTTTAGCTGTACTAACAGCTCTTCCTTAGACATTCTTGCAATGTCAGGATGTGGTGTGTAGCTGGCTAGAACCGGCCACGTGGCTCCTGGTCTACCTAGAGGACCGAGCCTAGTTATGTGATTATTGTGTTTTAGGGCGCCATTAAACCAGAGCAGGTGCTCTTGAAATTTAAGTGGAATTTCAATCTCCTCGAAAGGAGCGTACTCTTACGGAGGTTCCTCTATTTTGTAATAGTGAAACTCTTGTGTTCTAGCGTTTGCCGCTGGAAAGTTTATCCATGAATAGAATACCTCTATCTGCCGATACTCGTGAGCCTCTATCACGAAAATTACTGTACCACCTTGAGGTGTCAGTCCGTTTTCTATAAGTTTTAAAGTTATAGATTTTCTTAAGTGAACCGGGATGATAATAGCATCCGGGTCTGCTTCTAGGAAACTCGAGTCTTCCTCTATTAGTTGGGCTGCAAGTCTAACTGCTTCCCTTTCTTCTTCACTGTCTGTCATTTTTTTATAAATGCAGGCTTAGCAGAGTAGGTCTCCAAGGAGACAAAGATTAGGTGCACAATATTTTGGAACACTGTATCCTTCAACGTTGAATAAACCGGAGCTTTACATAGGAATCTCTTCCTACTAAGGTCGGGCGGATTTTAACCTTTCACCCACTCCAGACGTCTATTGGAGTATTTACGGGAGAAAGGGGTCTGTGTGAAATATGCACGACTGAGTTACTCTAACGTCTTGCGTTAGTTTATCGCCTTACCAAACGTTGGGCGCCATGTAGTGTAGCTCCTAGTTTCCCACTAGGCCCTGCGCATTGGAATAACATAAACAGTAGTATCGACGTGGAACTGCTTATATTCCAGGCCTCCACTGACTATGCTAAACTTAATTGGGTTGTGTTACCAACTAGCTCAGAGGTCACTGGAAACTTTCTTCTCTGCATAGGAAGTGATCAGCTTCCTTGGCACAGACAAGAAGGGATTCAGTTTTCCAACAACCGTGCAACATGACAACTTTGCTCCTCAGATCAAGAGTCGATCTCTAGGGTCGTGTGAAACAATAGACATGTATTTCACTCAGTCAGTCTAGTGCAGTTTACTTTCACGAGATGTAGAGAATAGAGAGACGGGCGTTTGTCAATAAAGGGTTAACATTTATTGAACAGTCTTTCTTCTCGTACAAGAGAAATGTATTGCCACAATTGCAATAATTGTTATTATAAAAAGTATGTACAGTAAGATAAGTATTGCGAAATTGAACTGTAAAAGCATTGATATGGTTTCTTAGCCATACAATGGTTTAAAAGTAATAAAACATATATACAGTCATATATACATTAGGCTAACATACTCAACTGGTGCTTCTAACTAAGCCTACCCCAGTGTGCCTGACCTAAGCCTAACACGTGAAAAGGGGAGTAAGTAAGTAGCTTAAGTTAAGTTGGTTTTGCCAAGGTTTGTTTCAAGAATTCTCGTCTAAGGGTTTAGTCAACACCATACCTCTGAATAGAATGATGGGGGATTGGTATCTCCTTCAGGGGTCTCTCTCGATATCCCAGTCACCCGCGAGGGTAAACCGGAAGCGCCGGGACTGGATTTCTCTGCACGAGAAAGGCAGCGGCTCTCTTCAGCGCGTCGAGGAAGGAGGGGGGACAGCGTCCGCGGGCAGCTGAAATCTGCTGGATGTCTTCGCAGAGGACGGCTGTTCAGCTCCTTAAGCGTACTGCACCATAGGTCGCGCTTTAGCGGCGATAATGGTATCAGCAGCTTCACCACCACAGGATAGCAGGCTGCAGCGACAGAGTGCTAGATTTACTAACACAGGATCATGCAGGCAGCTGGCATCAGCAACAGGCAACGAACATTGCTTAAGGCAACGTTGGTAATATTTATACCTGACAGGTGCCGGGTTTGACGCAAGTTTGCTGGACATAAGACGTCAATTAAAGATGTCACTAGGAAGTGATAGTTATCAGTTGCTCATTAGAGTTCCATTACTAATCAAAACATAGCAAGCGGGGATTTCCAGGTTTGCTAAGTTTTTATCTTGTTGAAGAACTCGGAGTGTTATCTAGGAATATCAGATAGTGACTGCTGCTCTGTCATTGCACTAATTGGTCGCAAAGGAAGTAGCAGAGAGTCATGCTGGAATGTGGCTCTGTTCATGTGAGGCCAGAGATGACTTTTCAGAAAATCGCACTTGAACGGTTATGCCAATATAGGGAATAAAGGGATTTATAGCCGAATAGTGGCATAAGGTCACAGTATCGATCAGGAACCTAGATTAACACGCAACAGACCCTTCTTGACCCCCTAGGAATGATGTTGGGGTTATTAAAGGGTCCCGTGGGGCAAATAAAAAAAATGTGATTTTTTGCGGTAGAAGCGCTTTCCGGTTCGCGAACCGGGTAGCGAAACGGGACGCGAAACGGGAATTCGCCATTTTGTGTTTCGTTTTAATTAAATTACAAGATGGAGGAAAAACAATGTGAGAAATGGGTATAAGGGGGTACGGGACTCGTATCCTGACCCCCTATGTTTTCTGAGGGTGCCTGAGGATGCTCATATATGTTGATACATGTCTTCCAGCGGCTGCGCGTGAGCATTCTTTTTTTTTTGCTGCGTGACGTCTGTTAACGTTCGATTTGAAGGAAATTAGGAAGTGTTGACCGCCATTTTGACACTGCGAGTAAATATATTGTTAAAAATAATTGTTATAAATTAATCCGTATTGATAAACATTGTCTGCACCATCTTGCTTTTTTTCCAATGCCACACTTTTGTCGTGCACGGCAGCTATTTTAGATTCCTTGACCAGACCCACTCTCTGCACGCCGACGATCCTCAGCATGGCTCCCCACCCTCGCAAGCATCTCCCCCACGCACTGGTCACCCCCGCTCTCTCTCTCATGCATGGGCCATAAACCTCCCCCCATCTGCGCTGCTCTTCCCTGAGAATCACACCCTGTGCCCGCCCGACACCTCCCTTTCACCCTATTCACTACCGCACCCTCTGACACTCCTCTTCCTCTGTGTCTGAATGTGCAGGCCGGTCCCAGGCTATCACCTAGCCCTGCGGATGTAGTTTATGGCCCCAACTGTAAAGAATCACTCCTCTTCAAAGGAGTTACAGTAGATCAAGGCCCCCACCCCATGAGATCCGTCACACCAGACGCGTTCCTACTATCTGGTAACGATCTTGTATTGTGATTGGGGAGGAGATTCTCACTGTGAGGGTGTGTGGGACCGAGCCTGAAGCGGAAGATTCCAGGGATGCCTTTTTGTACATCAAAGTCTTCACAATTATGTGTCACATTAAAAATATATAGCACTCCAACAAAGTAGTAGGATTATAACACTTTAATAACTTATAAATATATACAACGCTCTAACAAAGTAAACACGTTAAAAAACTTTTTTTTAAACAAAGCAACAATGGGCTGCGGTGAGGTGGCATCAGTAGCGGTCTGTTGTGCGAATAGTCCAAAGGCAGCACAACGCGCTGAGATCTGGACGGCACCCAGGTGATGTCCTTTACTTGCCGCACTGGTCTTGGCATCCTACAATGCTGTGCCGAAAAATGGCGTGGGGTGCCCCGGGGGGGGGGGGGGGAAGGCGGCGTGAATGGGCCTCCCCAGGTGGAGGCTCGTCTGCTGTAGTGGGGCGCCCCTTTACCGTTTCAGTTGCCATTCAGCTGTTTACCGCCCGCTCTTGCGGCTACAGCGTCTCGTCCACCATCCAGTTGAGTTGCGCCTGCTCTTGCGGCTACAGCGTCTCGCCCACCATCCAGTTGAATTGTGCCCACTCTTGCGGTGCAGCGATAGGCGGCTGCCACAGGACTCTTAAAATGGTGGCCGGCTCTTCGGATTTGGGCCTGGTCCACTAAAATGGCCCTGGGACACATTTGAACTCGGACATTTGCCTGCTAGGGCTTGGGCCCCATTCTCGAAAGCGTCCCCTCAGCCTTGAAAATTTTACAAAAGTCATCGAGGCCCCCGACTCCCGCAGGCTTCCGGTGGGGAGCGGCTGCCATGATTGCTTGCGGAATGGCCACGACGGAGCTACGAGATGGTGGTGCTCTCATGCTGACGCCAGCTTCAGTCTGAAACATCCAGAAACACTGTAGACTATCAATTCGATGACTTCCGGTGGAGCCCCAACGTGACCCGGTAGGGAAGAACTTGCCCTCCCCTCTTTTGACTGATGGTTCTTGTTGCCTGTCCCCTCTGTTGTCATCTAACCGAACCTTTTTGGATTGCCGAGTGAGAAAAAAAAAGGTGGGGCTTTCATCGTTTGGGAAAAAAAAATGTTTCAATCCAATGAAAAGTGTTATTTTTAGGTCATATGATCAAGCATTTCATCATTAGGAAACCAAAAGTAAAATGAACCAATGAAAAGTTTTATAAACAAGTCACATGACCTGTTATGCGGCTTTGGGCTATAAAAAGCCTACAAAATCCGTTGGCCTGTGAGGCGGCGTCAGTAGCGGACCGATGTGCGAATAGGCCGAAGGCAGCACAACGCGTCGAGATCCGGATGGCACCGAGGTGGTGTCCAGCAAGTTGCCGCACTGGTGTGGCTATCCTACAATGCTGCGCCGAAAGACGGCGTGGGGTGCCCGGGGGGAGGGGGAGGCGGCGCAAACGGCCCTCTCCCCCCTCCCCAGGTGGAGGCACCTCATCTGCAGTGGGGGGCCCCTTACCGTTTCACTCGCCGTTCAGCAGAGTTGCGCCCGCTCTTGCAGCACAGTGCCTCACCCTCCATCCAGCTGAGTTTCGCCCGCTCTTGTGGTACAGCGTCTCGCCCGCCATCCAGCTGAGTTTCGCCTGCTCTTGCGGTACAGTGACTCACCCGCCATCCAGCTGAATTTCGCCCACTCTAGCGGTACAGTGACTCGAACGCGCCGAGATCCGGATGGCACCGAGGTGGTGTCCAGCAAGTTTCACTGGTGTGGCCATCCTACAACGCTGCGCCGAAAGACGGCGTGGGGTGCCCGGGTGGGGGAGGTGGCGCAACGGGCCTCTCTCGCCTCCCCAGGTGGAGGTACCTCATCTGCAGTGGGGCGCCTCTTAGCGTTTCACTCGCCTTCCAGCTGAGTTCCGCCTGCTCTTGCGGCACAGTGCCTCACCCTCCATCCAGCTGAGTTTCTCCCGCTCTTGCGGTACAATGCCTCACCCGCCATCCAGCTGAGTTGCGCCCGCTCTTGCGGCTACAGCGTCTTGCCCACCACCCAGCTGAATTGCGCTTACTCTTGCGGTGCAGCGAAAGGCGGCTGCAACAAGACTCTCAAAATGGCGGCCGGCTCTTTGGAATTTGGCCTGGTCCACTAAAATGGCCCTGGGACACCTTGGAACTCGGACGCTTGCCTGCTAGGGCATGGGCTCCATTCACGAAAGCGTCCCCTCTTTTGACTGATTGTTCTTGTTGCCTATCTCTTCTGTTGTCATTTAACTGAACCTTTTTGGACTGCCGAAAGGGGTTTTGGTCCGACCGCTGGTTGGTGGAGACATTTTGACTATATCCTGGACCTGCCCGGCCTTTCCCAAAATGGCGCCGGTATAAATGGGACTTGTAACTCCTTGTTGTGTACTGGTTGCCCAACCTTGATATCACAAGATACGTATGCAGTTTTGAAGCACATGGCGGGCGGGGACGAGTACTGATTGAACATTTGGACATCCCTATTGATATTAAGTTCTGATGTGTTATTGATTACTATACTATTGAAAGATCGAATTAACGTCACTCATGGTACTTGCCCGCAAATGTATATCTAGATAATTTTATTGTAACTGGCCCTGTCGTACTTTAATTATAAAATGTACGTCCACCGATTCCGCAACTGTTAGACACCTTAGTTCTTGCAACCTAATGGCCCGCCTGTTACGTTCTTCTACAGTGTAAATGTCCCGTCATCATATACGATTCCAGTTTGCTCCGTGGCCGGCCCACGTTGTTATAGGCCCATACTTGTATACTGACATTTTCACAATAAAGGTTTTTAAAACAAAACATGGTAGTAGTACCTTTTTTGGTAAAGTTTGAATAATAGCCACTGTTTTCGAATCAGTAAAAGGCAAGTGAAATAAAGCAGCCCGATTACATGACGGTTAAAAGGTATAATACTCAGGAACGCAGTAAAGATAAATGGTCAAGGGCTGTTGTGTTTTCCACTCCTGCAACATAAAGTGATCGATAAGAATCCGATATTCATGCCTATCAGCGACTAAGACAGCAGGCCGAGCCTCTTTTGCTCAACAGCTCCCTCATGGGACGAAGAAACGCCCTTTTTCTCGAAATAGTAATATTTTACTTGCAGGACAGTTGTAAATTTCCCGGGAAAATACATTAGCCTGGAACATTGTTAGTGATGAACTGTAAATGCATCTGGGTCCTTTGCTTTACAAGTCAGAGTGAGAAAAAAAAGGTGGAGCTTTCATCATTTGGGAAAAAAAATGTTCGAAAGCAATGAAAAGTGTTATTTTTAGGTCATGTGACCAAGCCTTTCATCATTAGAATAACAAAAGTAAAATGAACCAATGAAAAGTTTTATTAACAAGGCACATGACCTGTTATGCTTACGTTACGCGCTGCGCGCCGCACTCTGGATCGTTTCCGGGAAGCTGCGCCTCGCGCACCGGAGCACTTCCGGGTGCGCTAACGCGGCGCGTCATATGACGCATTACACGACAATGCAGGTCCAGAATATAGTCAAAATGTCTCCACCAACCAGTGGTCGGAACACAACCCCTTTCAGCAGACCAAAAAGTTCTGTTAAATGACATTTTACTTTTGGTTTCCTAATGATGAAATGCTTGATCTTATGACCTAAAAATAACACTTTTCATTGGATTGAAACATTTTTTTTCCCAAACAATGAAAGCCCCACCTTTTTTTTTCTCACTCGGCAATCCAAAAAGGTTCCGTTAGATGGCAACAAGAACCATCAGTCAAAGAGGGGAGGGCAAGTTCTTCTCTACCGGGTCATGTTGGGGCTCCACCGGAACTGATCGAATTGGTAGTCTACAGTGTTTCTTGATGTTTCAAAATGAAGCTGGCATCAGCATGAGAGCACCACCATCTCGTGGCTACGTCGTGGCCATTCCGCGAGCAATCATGGCAGTCGCTCCCCACCGGAAGTCTACGGGAGTCGGGGGTCTCGGTGACTGTTGTAGAATCTTCAAGGCTGAGGGGACTCTTTTGGGAATGGGGCCCATGCCCTAGCAGTCAAGCGTCCGAGTTCCACGGTTGCCCAGAGCCATCTTTGCAAGCCAGGCCCAAGTCTGTGGAGCCGACCGCCATTTCGTGAGCTCCGTAGCAGCCGCCTGTCACTGTACCGCAAGATTGGGTGCAATTCCGTTGGATGGCGGGTGAGACTTTGTAATAGAAAGAGCAGGCGCAATTCTGCTGGCCGAGCGAGGCACTGTGTCGCAAGAGCGGGCGCAAGTCAGCTAGTCGAGTGAAGCGCTGGGGTGTAGCTGAGAAACCTCCACCTGGGGAGGTGGGGGAGGCTCATTCGCGCCGCCTCTCCCTTCTACTGCACCCCACGCCGTCTCCTGGCGCAGGTATATGTGATGGTCGGACCAGGGCACCGCAGGACGTGTCTTCAGGTCAAACGGATTGTGGGACAAGGTGTGGAGCAGGCACAATTATCTCGGGGGCCTCCGTCAAGTGGTTCAGGGAGGCACCGCATCACATTGTTTTCCAATGCAGTCAGGTCCACAAACAGCCCCCATTTACTTTGAGAATAGTGAAGCTGCAGCAGGTGCAAATAAGCTTCAGACAGTGTTACAAGCGTTGCTCGGAACCCTTAACTATGGCACCCAACATCCAGGACTTATGCCATTTGTGCAAGGCAGTGACATCGAAGCATCTCAGGGACCAAGCAACATACCATATCCAGAGTCCTTCCCACAACCTCTGCCTTCCTTCTTACCTAGTTATTGTTCTTTCACTCCCACTCCAGGCTTTTAGTCTGTGGATGGAAAACCATGAACCTACACTCACCTATGAAAATCTTACTATTGATGGTTTATTTTGAGCCCAAAATACAAAGGCTTGTTTGGATCGATGTTGCAGCAGGCTGCCATGTAAATAGTTATTTAATAAAACGTTTTACCCTGTTACTTTGCTGGTGTGTTGTATATATTTATAATATTTGCATAGTGTTTGTCGTTATTTTGGGTGGGGTGGGCGGCGGAGCCGAGCTGTCTTGCAGCCATCATGGTGTCGAGCTCAGTTCCTCTCACTAGTTTCGTATTTGTCATGAGGGGTTGTTCATAATGTTTCTATTTTAGCGAGGTCAAAAAGAGATCCCATTAGTGGCCTACTGATTTTTCTTGATTCCTTTTGTTTTTTTAACGATTTTTCACTATCTGCAAAGACTAAACAGAGTATTGCGACTCTGTGCTTGTTTGTAAATAGAGAATGAACCAAAGAGAACAAATTCCAAAACAATAAATGCTAGGATAACAATCAATCAAATGGAGAGGGAAGCAGGCACGACGGATTACAACCGGGCAAAGGCCTGTGTTACCTACCTTTCACTATCTGCAAAGAGAGAATACTCCTAAAAGAAAAGAGGAGGGGGGGGGGGGGCAGCGTTCAAAGCACATCAGCGTGCATAAATACGAAAATGTTTTTACCTACCACGTACTTGACATTTTACAGCTTTTGATATTTGCTATTAAAAAACCATTGAAATTCACTGAAAAAACCATAGGTTATAGACCATATATAGTTAGGAATTAGCATTTACAAAACCTTGAAAATTCACTGAAAAAACCATAGGTTATAGACCATATATAGTTAGGGATTAGCATTTACAAAACCTTAATTTACTCGCACAAAACCGTTGAAATTCGCATATATAGTTAGTTGCACTAACTATATATCGCGCACCCGCAATCCACTGCTGATGATGTCACATATTACATCATTCATGACATGGTCAGTGACATCACTGATGACATCACTGATGACATCACTGATGACAACACCCAGTGACTGTATGTTTCTGTAAAGTTAAAATATGTCTTACATATTGAAGAATGAGTGGATGTATAGGTGTCTGGATGAAGGATTTAGTAGGTGCATGACTGACTGTATGAGTGAGTGATTTAATGTGTCTCACTGAGTGCATGTGTTAGTGACTAAACTGTCTTAGTTTGTGCATCATTATGTCTGTTGTTCTGTAAACTGCTGCATGTGTTGATCAGTAGCTATATGAGTAACTATATGGGTTATTGATTGGTTGCCCAAGTATTTGTATGGGAGACTGAGTGTGTGTGTGGGTGGCTGGGAGGTGTGTGACTCTGTGTATAGATGTGTGAGTAGTTGATTCACTATATGTATGGGTTCAAAACTGCATGTGGAAACAGCTGTATGGGCGGTTGTAAGCATGAGCGGATTTTGCGGATTGGCAATCCGCGAATTTTGCGGATTTGCGGATTCGCAATCCGCAAAATCCGCGAATTCCCGCGAATTAGCGGATTTTTTTTTTTTGTGTTCGCCCGTGGTTCTGCCAGTTCGCGAGGGTTTTTACAATTTCGCAATTTGCGAACTTACCTGTCGGGTCGCAAGTTTTGCGAACTTGTTGTTTCTACGTGTCCAGCCTGTTTGGGACACTCTTCTTCATCACTGCCACTCTCTGTCACCACTGCCACTCTCTGACTACTCATGCCACCCTCTGGCCCACCCATGCCACCCTCTGTTTCATCACCACACCCTCTGGTTGTCCAGTGTACATTATTTTCGGCAAAGCAAAGCACACCTTCCCTGCCTCAAGTGACCTGAATTAATTTGGGGCTGATTAATGTGTCACAGAATATTTTTTTAGCTGGCACCTGCTTCCTTAGTGCGCCCTGATTAGTGATCTTTTGCACTTGCTAAGTGCTTTCATTGTTGCAAAATTAGTTACAACACCTGCCCTGCCCCAACTGACAATAATGAATTAGGGGCTGATTAATGGATTTTAACTTCCAGCCTGGCTCCTGCTTGTCTCCCTTAGCTGTAATTCAGGACCTTTGTGGCATATGTGTAACTATTCTGAGGTTCAGAGCAGGGTCACATAATAGTTTCAACTGGCAACTGAACTCTGGAGGGGCCCCTCAGGAAGCACTACAGGAAATGGCTACTAATGATGTGCCTGAACTTTTGAACCTGGTAAGTAGTTACTTTCAGTTTTGCTAAGATCGTATTTCTGCAATTTTGCACTTATTCGCGGGGCGCGAACTCACGCGAACAGTGCGAGCAGCGCGAGCAAAATCCGCTGCTCGCGGATTTGCGGATTTTGCGGGAAATTCGCAAATCTCGCGGATTGCGGATTTCCCGAAAATCCGCAAAATCCGCGAGCGTAACGGATTTTCCGCCCATGCTTAGGCGGTTGACTGTCTGCATGAGTGTATTGGTGAGTAAATGGATTTTCTCAGTGCTACATGTCAAAGTAAGTACATATGTAAAACACAGTACATGTGAGAGTTGACATATATAAATAACTGTGCATAAGAGCCGGTGAATGTGTGAGTGGCTGTATGGATCATTGTGAACATGTATCAGGGATTGTATAAGAGAGTAAATATGTGTTAGTATATGTTTGAATAAGTAAGGTGTGTATAACTGTATAGTTGAGAAAATGGAGGTGTGATTGATTCTTTGCATGACTGACTAGGTGTGTGAGTAACTCCATGGATAAGTGACAGTCGGTGAGTGTCTGTTTATACTGATTGTATCTAAGGTTATATTAGAGTCTGAAGATGTTCATTGTATTATCACATAAGTGATATCATCAGTGATGTGATCAGTAATGTCAAATGAGATGTCATCAGTGATGTCATCAGTGATATCATTTGAGATGTCATATTACATATGGTAATAACGACGTACTGAAATCTATGAGATTTCTCTGCGTCACTTTTAGGATGCTGTTGCGTCAAAATCTTGCGCCTGCCTCGCATCACTTTCATGTTTACAGATATGTCAGAAATACTGACGTATCTGTAACTCCTTGCAACATGATTCGTCATACATTAAATATGACACATCTGGAATGTCATAAGGAGTGCGCACAGAAAAGTGACGCATCGCACCAGCAGTGTAAAAAAATGTGCCTCGTTGCACTATATTTAAAGGACGCAACAGCATCCTAAAAGTGACGCAGTGAAATCTCAAAGATTTCACTGCGTCGCTATTACAAAGCTTTTTGCGGGGGAACACCCCCTCTGCATGCATTATACCTCACGCAGATATAATGTGGCGCTTGATTTTAAAAAGTGACCCATCTACCTAGATACGTCACTTTTTAAATATAACGCAACGAGGCGCATTTTTTTACACCACTGGTGCGATGCGTCACTTTTCTGTGCGCACTCCTTATGACATTCCAAGTAACGCATTGCTGGAGTGCGTCACAAAAGTGACGCAACTCCAGTAATGTGTCCTTTCACATGGAAAAAGCACCATGTGAAAGGTCTTGCGTCAGTCTAACACCTGCTGTAAAGCAGGCGCAAGATTTTGACGCAACAGCATCCTAAAAGTGACGCAGTGAAATCGCAAAGATTTCACTGCGTCGCTATTACAAAGCTTTTTGCGGGAGAACATCCCCTCTGCATGCATTATACCTGACGCTATTTTTAAAAAGTGACGCATCTAGGTACATGGGTCACTTTTTAAAACTCTGCGCCACATTATATCTGCGTCAGGTATAATGTATGCAGAGGGGGCATTCCCCCGCAAAAAGCTTGGTAATAACGACGTACTGAAATCTATGAGATTTCTCTGCGTCACTTTTAGGATGCTGTTGCGTCAAAATCTTGCGCCTGCCTCGCGTCACTTTTATGTTTACAGATATGTCAGAAATACTGATGTATCTGTAACTCCTTGCAACATGATTCGTCATACATTAAATATGACACATCTGGAATGTCATAAGGAGTGCGCACAGAAAAGTGACGCATCGCACCAGCAGTGTAAAAAAATGTGCCTCGTTGCACTATATTTAAAAAGTGACGCATCTAGATAGATGCGTCACTTTTTAAATATTGCGTAACAATGCGCATTTTTTTACACCGCTGGTGCGTCACAAAAATTGACGCACAGACGGCGCAAAACTGGCAGCGCAAGGCCTTCATAAATATGGTCCTGGATTTTCCCTGTGCTTCGCCGGTGCGCGTACCATGCGCTTCCCCCGCGCAAAACGAAAAAAAAAAAAAACATTTAATGCCCCGCAGGACCCTATTTTAGCCCCCACATCAAACCTAGGGGGTCAGAGGGGGTCTACTCTTCCCCCTTATGGTCATTTGCCCCTTTTTTTTTCAAACCCCTTGTGTCTCGATTTTACCGAGACACAAGATGGCGGCCGCTCCAGACTGTTTAGAATGTTTACAGACACCCAAGAGCCAATCAGCTTTCTGCGCACAAGTCGCGTGTCGCGCCAGGAGCGCACTCCGGTGCGCGCACCGGAGAGCGCCTATAGATATATATATTTTTTTGAACGTAAATTACTCAAAATCCACTGCAGCACACATCTTGAGACATAGCAAAGGCACATCGGGCTACCAGTCCCTTCAATTTTGCCAAGTTTGCTGGAAATCCATTCAGCCGTTCGGGCTAAAAGTGAAATCGACCGCCCTATGGAAATTAACATGGGGAAAACGCGTTTTGGGACCCCCCTTTTATCTCGGCCCCCGCTTGACGTATCCCCCCCAAACTTTCAAGGAAGGACCGGAGCTCGACGAGGCCATTTTCAGGAAATTTTCAGGCAGATTCGTCAACCGGTGCCAAAGTAATTCCAAATAGAATTTTGAGATTTAACATTGAAAAAAATCCTAACTATAACTACCTACTGCCGACCGCCAGTAGGTAATATATATATATATATATATTTCATTTTTTTTACCATACCAAACTTTCATTCAAAGATGGCGCTGACTCCGTGAGTCTCAATCCTAACGGTTTATTTCATATTCAGTTTCTGCTCAGACGCGCTTCGGCGGCTTGCTCCCGCCTTGTTCACTAACATCTGCCTTACAAACTGTGCGCAATATATACAGATACATAGTGTCATGTGTTCAATTAACAAAACTAGTTAGCACTGGTTGTTTATATGGTATCACAGTTACACCCTCTGTAATGACGTGGACAAGTCCATGACTATGCACATTTCATCATCATGGCAGTCTATTTTCACTTGTTGTCATGAAACATTGTCCCAGAAAACTTCCAAACATTAAATTCATGCTCATAAAAAAGTTTACGAAACGGTGCTTTAACTGTTTTTAAAAATAGATCACATAACATCACTTGTTATACAATTGCTATTGTTGGATACATTGTATTGTTTGTTTACATGTCCCGGGTCAATACGTGTCTGTCAGCTCATATGTGTTCTCACATCTAACGTGATTGGCTAAATGCTGAGTGGTCAAAGTGACTTCGCATGCAATTGGGCGCTCGGTCGGGGGTGAGGTTCATGCATCTGACTCGTGCGGACTAATTGTTGTACTGGCCCGGTGGGATCGAGAAAGTAGAGCACAGAGATAAGTAAATAGGAGTTTATACGCTCTTCGCTTCAAATCTAGTGCCTGTACTATATTCTGGTACATGCTTGTCTCCCCAATTTGGTAACAAACACACGATCTGCTGTGTACCAATAACACACAGCAGAACATGCTCTGTTGTCTATCGATGGTCACCCGATACATTTAACCACGGGAGAGGGAGCTACCCATAGGACTTGTAAATATTATACGTGTTGATGCCTGGTGATCAAAATAAGGGTGCGTGCAGTGAGGTGATCCTTATGGCACATCAAGTGTGCACAAACCCAGTGTGACATGTGAGGTGAATTTACAGTGATTATGCGTGAACAACAGATGTTTAAAGGGGTACTCAGGAAGGAAAGGAGGCGCAGGGGCTGGAGGGGTTATATGTGGACACTAAGGGCTTCATCGGCATTCAAGCCTGAAGGGATTTTGGAGTTTAGGAGAATGATATATCTTGACTCCAGGCGGCGTAACGCAAGTTTACGATTTCCGCCTCTGACATTTTTGGGTATGCTGTCTATGACGAAGTATGTCAGACCATCTGCACTGCCTCCATGGGTCTCATGGATGTGCCTTGCAACTGGATATGTATATATATATATATATATAATAATCCAATAGGTTTTAGACATTGTTGTATTTCACTATTGTTGCATCTTAGGGGGTACAATTAATTTAAAAACACATTGACAGAGTTGCACATTTTTGCACAAATAATACATATTCAATCTGTTGTATGA